>NW_018128279.1:28201-33076 GCF_001952655.1 Monopterus albus | reverse complement strand
AGTTTATTCATATCCCGACAAGTGTCTCTGTCAGCTTTGTCATACATCGCCACGTCCGCTTTAATCGCATCCACCTCTCGCTGGGTAAACTGCAAACTCATCTTTATCTCCTGCATTTCCTTGATCAAGTCGTCGAATCTCTTGTTATGAGTCTCCATAATTAGTTTCACAAAGCCTTGGAAACTCTCATTGAGTTGGACCATAAGCGCAGTGTGCATACTGCGCTGCCGCTCCATCATCTCAGCAACTTGCGCCGCTGTAAACGAGTCCTCATCCGCCTCAACACCATCGTTCAGCTCGGATTTATTAGCTCTTTTCCCCTTTGGAGGCATTTCAGTAGTTGTAGTAGTTGTAGAGTTTTTGCTCAGAGCTCAAAGCCTTGACAATATGAAAAGAACAGAAGTGAAAATATCGTAGAACAGACAGAGAAGCAATAAACGTGTCTGCTCTTGCTCGCAACCCGGAAACAAATAAGACATTGCATTATGAGATAAAAGTATAACCTTTACATAGTTGTAGTGTGTTCACTCATTATTAAATGCACTTCTGAGGAGTTGTACCTAGCACAGCTCTGTTTTAAGGGAGTAACCTAAGGGAAAGTAAATGATTACACATTGGGATATAAAGTTGTCTGGAACACTCCACTGTTTTTCATGGAATGCACTTATAAGGATAAGTTTTAATAATATAATCTTCACAATCTCACAGAATGCTCGTTAAATCATTGTGTGTGTGCTTTTCTTATCACAAGAATGTACTTTGGTTTCGGGGAGGCATACAAGGTGCAACTGTGTATTATGGGAGAGACCTTTAGGCTAGTATTGATTGGTTTCAGCTGTAAGAATCAAGGAATGTGTAGGGGAGGGGAGAATATTATAAAACACACAGTCTGGGTGAGTTTCATCTTTAGATCATCTGCCCTGCTGCTTGCTGTATGATCTCCAGATATATCTGCAATAAAAGGTAATAAGTGCACTTTGATATTTGTGTGTGACTGAAATTCTTTCCACTATCTGGACTCGAGAAGAAGTCTGGGACTTCACACCTGTAACGCCGTCCAGAGGGGAGGAGTTCAAACAGGTTGTGTCCGGGGTGTGAGGGGTCTGCAGTGATCCTCTCCAACCTCCTTTTGACCCGTGCGGTGTACAGGTCCTCCATGAAGGGCAGGCTCACACCAATGACCTTTTCTGCAGTCCTGACTGTTCACTGAAGTCTGTACTTGTCCTGTTTGGTTGCTGAGCCAAACCAGACAGTGATGAAGGTGCAGAGAACGGACTCGATGATTCCTCTGTAGAACTCTGTCAGCAGCTCCTGGGGCAGGTCGAACTTTCTGAGCTGGCGCAGGAAGTACATCCTCTGCTGTGCCTTCTTGGTGAACATGTCAGACATAACTACAGTATTTGTTAGTATTATGGACATTGTCTCTGTTTTTCCTGGAAGTTTGTTGTTATGCAAATATCTACTCTGTTGAAAGCAGTCTATGTGCTCTAAAATACACAAATCAGCCATAACATTATGACCACCTGCCTGATACTGTTGTAGATCCCCCTTTCGCTACCAAAACAGCTCTGACCCATTGAGGCATAGACTCTACAAGAACCCTGTACATATCCTCTACTGTCTGACACCAAGTTGTCAGCAGCAGATCCTTTAAGTCCTGCAAGTTCTAATGTGGGGCACCAATGAATCTGACTTGTCTGTCTAGCACATCCCACAGATGCTCGATTAGACTGAGATCTGGGGAATTTGGAGGCCAAATCAACACCTTGAAATTGCTGTTGTGCTACTCAACCTCAATCATTTTTGCAATGTGACAGGGGCATTAGCTTGCTGAAAGAGGCCACTGCCATTAGGGTATTGTGCTGCCATGAAGGGTTGTACTTGGCCTCTGACAATGTTTAGGTAGTTGGTACATGTCACACTAACATCCACGTGAATGAGAGGACCCAAGGTTTTCCAGTAAGGTTGCCCATTGCTCAAAGCATCACACTGCCTCCACCGGCTTGCCTTCTTCCCATAGTGCATCCTGCTATCATTGCTTCAAAGCATCACACTGCCTCCACCAGCTTGCCTTCTTCCCATAGTGCGTCCTGGTATCATTGCTTCACCAGGCAAGCAATGCGCACTCACCTGGCCATCCACATGATGTCAAAGACAACATGATTAATCAGACCAGGCCACCTTTTTCCATTGCTTCATGGTCCAGTTCACATGTCCATCATAGGTACTTTCAGCAGTGGACAGGGGGTCGGGAATGGGCACTATGACCAGTCTGTGGCTACACAACCCCACACACAGCAAGCTACAATTCACTGTGCGCAACTGCAATTTGCCCTACAGTAGCTCTTCTGTGGGATTGGACAACATGAGCTAGCTCCCCACATGGATCAGTGAGCCTTGGGTGCCCATGCCCCTGTTCACTTTTTGTCCTTCCTTAGACCACTTTCAGAAGGTACTAACCACTGCAGACCAAGAACACCCACCAAGACCTGCAGTGTGGGAGATGCTCTGACCCAGTCATCTCACCATCACAGTTTGGCCCTTGTCAAAGTCACTCATCCTTACACTTGCTCATTTTTCCTGCTTCCAACACATCAACTCTGAGGATTGAACGTTCACTTGCTGCCTAATATACCCCCCACACTGACAGGTAACAGATAGTCAGTGTTATTGGCTTCACCTGTCAGGGGTCATAATATTATAGTTGATCGGTGCATACATAATGCAGTACTCAAAATAATGCACATGAAACCAGAATGTTTGAACTACTAAAAATACTAAATGAACTTTTCAGATGACACAATTATTATCCCATATCACCAGGTGAGTGCTATGGTCTGAAGACAACACAGTGGCTGGCAGTATCAGGAAGGTCTCAGGGTGTCCACAGGAAGACGTGTCAGGATGAACACAGGTGACTTTAAGTGCTGTAGCACTAGGTGACAAATTCAGTACACAAGTAACCCTTCACCCCAGTGGAGTACTCGATCCAGACTGTTTACATAAATGTTACACCTTTACTACTTTGTGCTTTATAGTTATCCAATTAATATTTCTATTTCATTTCTTCAAATAAAGGGCTTCATTTTTAAGGAAGGTTGTGTCATTTTAAAATTTAGTAGTAAATTTAGCATTAACAATAGAGAAATATGTTTTCACAAAGATTTTATGTAAATACATTGTTAAGCAAGCAATAATAGAAACATAATATTTTACATGTGGAAGGGTAAAAAATATATATGGTTCAGTTTGCATCCTGGCTAGGCAAATAAGTAAGAGTTTTGTTAGTAATCCTTGACTCTACTAGTAAACATTAACGGTCAACAAGAATACAAGGCATTTACTACAGCATTCACATACATCAGACAGTATTAAGTACAATATTTTGAAAGTATCATAAATGATCGGAACCTCTGGCAAACATCTTAAACTATAAAAATGGGAATAACAAGTAAAACCAGCATGCCAAAAGATCAAGTTACTGTGAAACATGGTCACAGTTCAGGCCTCACAGTGGCTGCAGATACTGGGCAGTTTTTCTAGTACACAAGTTACTTTATAATGTCAGTAAAGTCACCTTCAATTGTATTAACATGGTTCAGAATATAGTTATAGTTCTACACAAGTTGCTGCCTCATGAAGTTTAGAGTCTTTCATCTGTGATGTTACAGTCAAGATAATATATGAGAACAGTGGCTATATCGCTTTTTCTACTAGCACTTGGATTACTTTTGCACAATTATTACAAGCTTTTACCATAGCTTATTACTAATGTTTCACATATCCAATTATTATAGTTTACCAATGAGATATTTGGACACACAGCGTGTCCAAACATTTGATTGGAAGTGTATATGGTACAACCCCAAATAAGAAAAAGTTGAGATGGTATGTAAAATGGGAAGGCAACATATGTTGCCCCAAAATCTCTCAGTATTTTTCAGCATTAATGGAGCATCATTGAAGTGTAAGTTACTTTTGCCAAGGGCACTGACACAACCCCAGACCAACCAAAGTCATCCTGAGCCCATGTGGTTATATCGCTTATAGAAGGGTTACAATTCTTGGTGTGGTGCTGTCTGAGGGATCAGAGAGCTTGGTCATCCAGCTTAGGCTTGGTCCTGAAATCCCTCCAGATTCCATAAATCTTTTAATGATGTTATCATGTCATTTTCTCACACATACTGTATGTTGGCAAACTGGTGGTCCTCGGCCCATCTTTGCTCCTAAAGGGCTCGGCCTTTCCTGGATGCCACTTTTGTACCAAATCATGATGCAGTCACCTGTTGACATCACCTGGTTCAAATAAAATAATCATTTCATTGTTTTACCTTATTACTGGCCCTGAAATGCAGCTGGCCCAACTTTTTCTGGAATGTGTTTGCAAGCGAGAGCAGACGTTTTGACTGCTCTTCTTGTCTGTTCTATATTTCAAGTCTTTGAGCATACTTTAAACTGCTAAAATGACTCAAAGAGGGAAAAGAGCTAATAAATCAGAAGCGACGGAGGATATGGAGGCAGAAGAAATGTGTCATAGAGCGGCGCAAGTTAAAGATATCGCGGATCATGAGAAACAGATGTTCATGGCGATGCTTAACCAGCAGCAGGAGTGCTTCAAAGGCTTTGTGCAACTAATTATGGAGACAAACAACAGGAGATTTGATGAAATGACCAGAGAAATACAGGAGATAAAAATGAGTCTGCAGTTTACCCAGCAATAGGTGGATGTGATTAAGACTGCCATGGGTGAACAGAAAATACAAACCAAGGAATCGAAGGAGGAAGTTTACAGAATGTGTGAGAGTTTAATGACTATAATGGACAGAATGGAGCATCTGGAAGCACAGTCCAAGCGAAAAAACCTGATCTTTGAGG
>NW_018128279.1:15457-18531 GCF_001952655.1 Monopterus albus | reverse complement strand
GGTTTTAGGTCGAACCGATCGACATCTTTGGCCATTACCGACCTGATGGAGGACATTACAAGTGCTATGGATGAGAAGAAATACACGATGGGGATATTTATTGACCTAAAAAAAGCATTTGACACAATCAATCATGAGTTATTAATGGATAAGTTAGAAAAATATGGGATCAGAGGAATGGTTCTGAAATGGATTAGAAGTGTTTGACACAGAGGCGTCAATTTGTGAAGTTGGGTGAATACCAATCGAGTGAGCTGGATATTGTATGTGGAGTGCCTCAGGGTTCTGTTTTGGGACCTAAATTATTTATACTATACATTAATGATATATGCAAGGTTTCTGATTTAGTGAAAGTGGTTTTGTTTGCTGATGACACTACAATATGGGCATCCGGGGATAACCTACAGCAACTCTCTGGACGGGTTACACAGGAACTTGAGAAGATAAAGAAATGGTGTGATAGTAATATAGTATCTCTGAATTTGGATAAAACTAAATTTATGGTATTTGGGAATCGCAGATTAGACAATGAATTTCAATTGAATATTGGGGAAGCTAAAATAGAATGAGTACATGAAATTAAATTTTTAGGTGTCATAGTTGATGACAAATTCTCCTGGAAATCGCATATTAGATATGTTCAGAATAAAATAGCAAAAAATATATCGATATTGGGACGGGTGAAATATATTTTGGATGGGAAAGCATTACGCATTTAGTATTCCTCAATGATTCAACCATACAAAGAGTATGGCATTGAAAACTGGGGAAATACATACACAAGCTCCCTTCAACCATTACAAAATATATATTACAAAAAAAAGCGATAAGAATTGTGCATAAGATGGGGTATAGGGATCACACCATTGGAGCTTTTATACAGTCTAAATTGCTGAAGTTTTTTGATTTAGTGGGATATAATTATGTATAAAGCCAGGAGCAATTAATTACCTGGTGGAATTCAAAAACTATTTAATGAAAGGGAAGGGGGATACAAGTTAAGGGGTCAGTTAAATTTAAAAATTCATGCTATACGTACAACCAAAAAAAGATTTTGTATTTCCATAAGTGGGGT
Source organism: Monopterus albus (assembly GCF_001952655.1). Lineage (NCBI taxonomy): Eukaryota > Metazoa > Chordata > Actinopteri > Synbranchiformes > Synbranchidae > Monopterus > Monopterus albus. The sequence goes on along the minus strand of NW_018128279.1, from coordinate 17,456 downwards.
AAAACTATGGAATAATTTAAGTGTAGACATAAAAAATAGTAATAGAATTGATGAGTTTAAACATAAATATAAAGGTATGTGTCAATCAAGATATGGGCAAGAACAGGTTTAATGATTAACCAGATGGAACATAGTATAATATGTGTGTGTGTAGAAGTGAATCATTTATTGCTTGCAAACCAATGATGGTAAGATGATGTCATGGGGTAGGACTGGATAAGTCTGACTTCTTCCTACTCCATTCAAGCATGTACTAGGTATAAGCAAATTGATACTGGATTGTGTGTAAAAATGTGTGTTGTTATATCAACTGTCTTTATATGCTTGAAAGAATAAATCAAATCAAATCATTCAATCACATCAAGATCAGAATTGAAGTGAGCATTTATTTTGAATAAAGAATAAAGTTGATGCGGTTTCACATTAAATAATGTGGTGCTGTGTTGTTTTCACTGTAATACAGGACACAGATGATTTACAAATCACTATTTTCAATTTTAATTAACATTTTACATATTGTCCCAACTTCTTCTGATTTGCAGTTGTACCTTCCACTTGCACATCCTGACAGTCAACCTACTAAACAGGTTGATATTACATTCCGTGCTAATATCCCTGCTAACAAGTTACTTGTGTAGCTCCTTACACCAAATACTTAACTGGGCTCTGTAGGTCATTTCTCACAGTTGTACTTGGAAAGACAAATATTAAACAAGGTGTGTGTTTACAGCTTAAAGTTCATTCCTTAATGCTAATCTAATATCACAGCCATATATACAGTAAATAGCTGTATTTACCTGAGGAAAATATCAGGGAAATCTTTATTCCTCTTTATTTGTTCTGTTCTTCCTAATTTCAAATCTGACTCCCACTCCAACATGTATAGTTGTTTAGTTTTTGGTTTAGAAGTGGTTATTGTGCTTAAATATATGATAGAAGTGCAGCTAACGATGCAGGCAGAGCTGACGGTGATGACCAATGCTTTTTAGAGTTGATAGACAGATCCCGTTCAGCTCTGTGGGAGCTGACCAATCAGAGCAGACTGGGCTTTTAGGGAAGGGGGACATCAAGAGACAGAAGCTATAATGAAACATTTCAGGTAGAGGATGAAAAGGGATGCTGCAGCTATAGAAAATATCAGGAAACTAATGAGCTTTATGAACATAGAACAACATAAATATGAAAATGAGCATATTATGGGATTGTTCAAATCTGAACAGGCTTTTTAACACTTGTATAAAATTGAGCCAAAAGGTTTTCTGATCTCTCTAAGCATGCCCCGATACAAGCGGCCTCAGAGATGCAACCAGCCCACTGGGCACTATCCTTTAAATCCTTTGTTCTCTCTCGCACCGGTGGCAGAAGGCATTTTAAACCGAGATGCTCAGAACTCCTCATAACATCTAAGTTTTTCCATTCTTTTGTCCGTCAAATTCAGGGCAGTGCCCATTGATTCTATTCTATTTTTCCAAATCCCTTTGTGCGTATGACTTTTTCCTCTAATCTCCTTTTCAATTTTCTTGCTCACAAGTCAAGCCATGTGAGATCAAATTCATATTTAACTGAGTCTATTTTCATTTTTGTAGCATTTTAGACAATTAGTAAGTTTGTGTCCCAACTCCATCTCTGTGTCTATCAGCATCCCACAACCTGCGCATCAGCATCCAAGACCAGTCACATTACTGGCTGCCTGTAAACAGACTTTCTCAGAGCTAATTAAACCACTTTAGAACTCTGAGTCCCCAATGGACTTTGCTAGACAGCCTCAAGGTAACAACTAGAAGTCTTCGAAATAGACCATCCCAAAGAGACTCCGGAATGCAGACTGAGTTGAACCAACTGAACCTCAGGGTACAGACCATCCTCCTCCGGTCCACTGACTCCAAACAGGCAAGATCAGGCCTTCTAAAAACGGAGCTGGTGTAGTTTAGTCTCTGACTCATGCAAAAGTCTGGTATCCAGTTTGTTGCAATTCCCCTTTTGTAGGTAAGAACTTCTA
>NW_018128279.1:13364-15409 GCF_001952655.1 Monopterus albus | reverse complement strand
TTTCATTTCATCTCACCATAATCATCAGGATAAATTTGTCAGGTCAAATCAAATAAAACTGCTCAATACTCAACCATTTCATTCATTGTTCTGTTTTATCATTTACTTGCCAGTTGAACTGCATTCAGTATTCTACTTTTTCTTTGATATTCCTATTAATAAATCAGCATAAAACTCAGTTCTGCTCTCTTTTTTCCTTCTGATTGTAAAGTCATAAAGTCACTGTTTCAGAACTCACTTTTCAGGCTTAAGGTTGCTAATTAAATTTAAGAATAATAATTAATCTAACAATCTAATTCTTTATTTTCTAAATTTGACAGGTTTGTTAGAGAGGAGATCTGAGAGGTTACATTCCTGACCAGCCACCAGTAGCAGTATTGGGACCTGCACCTGCCTCTGGGACCGTGTGCGTACCGGACTGTTATCGAAGAATCTAGCAAGTGCACCCCTGCCGCAATCATGTTTAGGCATAAGCTCCTGACCCCAGTGGACTTGGTGCCTGGCCCCCCTCCAGAGCCGGAGATACAAGGGAAACCAGGCTTGGGCTATTTTTACCACCCCTGGGAGTGACTCAAGGAGGTACATAAACTGATGAGGCAGGCCATAATGGACATGGGGGCTCATCAGAAGTGAGCATATGATGTCCGCTGTAAGGGAGAGGACTTTGCCCCTGGTGGACTGGTGTGGGTATATAGTCCAGAGTGAAAGAAGGGACTGCCCCCAAAGCTAGAGAGCCAGCAGGTCGGACTCTGTACTGTGCTGGAAAGACTGACAGATGTGGTGTACTGAGTGACACTGGTCAAGCAGAAAGGAGCAGTTGTGCTCTGCAGAGACAGACTCGCACCAAACCAGCCCTTGGCAGGGAACTGGACACTGGGACCCAGCCACTAGAGTGGCATCAGTGCTTGCATGCTGGCACAGGCTCCCCTAACCCCTGTGGGACTTAGTTATGACTTTATGGGTTACTGGGAACAGTTAACCAGGCAAGTGGGGACTGTATGGCATGTGGCAAGGTCCCCTAGAATGCCTGAGAGGGGAGCACTTGCTAGTGCTGTTGCCAGTGTGTGACAATAAAAGAAAGAAAAAAGGAAACTTCTGGTCTCCCGACCCTTCTTCCCTGGCAAAAAACACTACAATACTAATAGGACAGTGAGGGAGGCTAGAAACGTACTTAGTGGAGCTGAACAATTTGGGAAATTCTCTGCTAGTACTAGCAAGCTGGGAAACAGGAGCAAGTAGAGGGCCAGTGGACTCTGGATACAGATGTGCCCCTGATCCTCAAGTGAGTGGTAGAAAGCTGAGTAGCAGGCAGGGGTATAGGCTGAGAGACATGATAGAGGTAAGCTGCCCTCGTGCTAGCCACACATGGATCAGGCAGAGGAACTGGAGCAGGTTTGGCTCAAATGGGCGGTGAGACATTGTGAATGCAATTCCTTCAACACAGATCATTTGCAAACCTGGTATTTTAAAAACAGCATTGTTTACATTCATGTGTACAAACATGCAATCTTCCCCTTCCATGCTTTTGTTAATGCATTACTGTATATCTTGGTGTGTTACCACCACTGTAGATTAATGGCATTAGTGAAAACCACTGGCAGAAGTGTGTACTGTTACCAAAGGAACAAAAAATGGGGACTGACTCTTGATGTTACAGGCATAGCTTTTCCCCCCATTTGATTGCACATGCCATGAAAACATATACAGTATATGAATAATCAAGTGTAAGTTCTTCAGGTAAAACCCAGACACACTGATCCTTCTCCAGGCTATTAAGCAATATAGCACATACAGTGCCTTGCGAAAGTATTCGGCCCCCTTGAACTTTGCGACCTTTTGCCACATTTCAGGCTTCAAACATAAAGATATAAAACTGTAATTTTTTGTGAAGAATCAACAACAAGTGGGACACAACCATGAAGTGGAACGAAATTTATTGGATATTTCAAACTTTTCTAACAAATAAAAAACTGAAAAATTGGCCGTGCAAAATTATTCAGCCCCTTTACTTTCAGTGCAGCAAACTCTCTCCAGAAGTTCAGTGA
>NW_018128279.1:7235-12746 GCF_001952655.1 Monopterus albus | reverse complement strand
GGACAGGGAAGATGGTTCAAATTGATGGGAAGATGGATGGAGCCAAATACAGGACCATTCTGGAAGGAAACCTGATGGAGTCTGCAAAAGACCTGATACTGGGACGGAGATTTGTCTTCCAACAAGACAATGATCCAAAACATAAAGCAAAATCTACAATGGAATGGTTCAAAACTAAACATATCCAGGTGTTAGAATGGCCAAGTCAAAGTCCAGACCTGAATCCACTCGAGAATCTGTGGAAAGAACTGAAAACTGCTGTTCACAAACGCTCTCTATCCAACCTCACTGAGCTCGAGCTGTTTTGCAAGGAGGAATGGGCAAAATTTAAGTCTCTTGATGTGCAAAACTGATAGAGACATACCCCAAGTGACTTACAGCTGTAATCGCAGCAAAAGGTGGCGCTACAAAGTATTAACTTAAGGGGGCTGAATAATTTTGCACGCCCAATTTTTCAGTTTTTTATTTGTTAAAAAAGTTTGAAATATCCAATAAATTTCGTTCCACTTCATGATTGTGTCCCACTTGTTGTTGATTCTTCACAAAAAATTACAGTTTTATATCTTTATGTTTGAAGCCTGAAGTGTGGCAAAAGGTCGCAAAGTTCAAGGGGGCCGAATACTTTCGCAAGGCACTGTATTCCTCCTTCCAAGCAGACCACACAGCTGCTGTACAAAGAATGCATGAGAGAAATAAGTGAAAGAAAGAGAGAGAGCACTAGGGAGAGACAGCAAGAGTGAAACAGGGATGGTCATGTTCTGAATTCCTTTGGATGTGCAGCTGATTGTTAATGGATATAAATTCTGTCTCTCTCCAGAGACCATGGAATTTTAGGGGAGATGGGGGTGGGGTGTGATGAAAGGGAGAAGGGAAGGACTACAGGAAAGAAACAGCGCAAACTGCCAAAATCCAGGCATGAGTGAATGCAGAGGAAAGAATTTATCTGGCACTTCCTCTGTCCATCTCAACTTAGGACACCAATCACCCCTGTGTCTCTGGAGCTCAATGACCCAACCTTCCAATTAAACACTCTCTCATAATTAGGTCTGGGGGCCACCCAGTGAATTTCAGATATCCATGAAGTATCTCCAAGAAGTTCCCCCAACAGAATAATGAAGAGTTTATATTCAATAAGATTTCAGTGACTGAAGCTAATGTCAGTCTAATTCAGGTTTCTGGCTGTGTGATATAGTTATTTGGCTTCACTCAGAAATGTTTGGATAACTATAACTCCAGTCTGGTACTATTTAAATGTTTCCATGACTTCTCTAAGCTGTTCAGTCGTGTTTTTGACTGGATCCTGTGCCTGGGAGTGTTCTGCACTACACAAAGAGAGATCAATTTTGCTCTGCTTTGAAAAAAAATCCTTATTGTGAACTACACAAACTGATCATCTTGGCACAGAGCTACAAAGGGGAAATACACACATAATTAATCTAAAAGAGCAGAGTGAGAAGTTTGCTCTGCCTTTGATAGTGTTAACAGCAAGTGGCTCAGTAGATTCCAACAAGAACTTTGCAGAAAGTAGATACACATCAGATAAGGAATGCATTCCACACTGCATCTCTTACAATATGGTGGAGCTGAATACACATCAAAGCCTGGCAGACAGCAGTAAATGCTGCTCTGAAGTCTATGATTTATTAGAGCTGCTTTCCTCACATGTTCAGCTGCCCCATTTCAGCTCAGAGGGGAAAGAAGCAGACAGTACTTCATTCACCCAGCTCTATACTGCGTAGTCCTAACATTGGGGGCTGTGACCCCCAAACTGGGAGAGTGGCTCCAACAGATCCCAGTAACAACATCTGAGATCTCTGTCCAGAAGAGTGCAGTCCTAGGAACACACCCACACACACACACACACACACACACACACACACACACACACACACACACACACACACACTCCTACGGGCAATTTAGGGTCTACAATCAACCTAAGCTCCATGTATTTGGACAGTGGGAGGAAATTAAATAGACTAAAAGAAAAAAAAGTGTTTTTAAACACAATTTACAGAAGTTATATTCAGTTGTCAACAAAAAAGTTCCCATATTCTTTGTTGCTGGCTGGAGGATTCTGACAAAGCACAGCAAAGGAGAGCACATGAGCAGTGAGGCTCTCACAGTCATTACATGAAGAGCATTATACAGGTCACAGGAACTACAACAATGCAACCAGTAGGATCATTTTTGTTTATTACAGCTGTGATTTTGAGATCTTTAGACACTACAATGGGTTTTAAAAAAAAGCAGTCAAACATTCAGACATGTTTGAGACAAACCAAACACATATATAATGATAAATTTATTTGAGGTTCCTGTATTTTTTTGCTCTCTGAGTAAAAAAGCACTGAGCAAGTTTTTCTTTGTCCAGTAGTCTAATTCACACCCTTCTCAATGTACTGAAACCAGTTTGGACAGCTGTAAGGAAATATGGGGATTGGCTGCTGCTTTCGAATGTTACAATAGCATTAGCGATTGTATGCCTAAAAGCTGCACAGAATGCTGCATTCATTGAATAAATGAGAATGTGTGCAGATGAACCAGCAAATGGACGCTATGTTTCATATTTAAAAAGCATCCAAACACTGATTTCAGTGTGACCATAGTCCCACATCCTAAACTGTCCTATTTAGCTCTTTGTGTCACGCACCTTGTACAGTCCCACAGTAATTGTCAGCCTCTGGCATCACGCTGGTCTTGACAGAGCGTTGGTGTCGCAGCAGGCGGTGCTTATGTTCAGTAAACGTCTGCAATGGGTCAATTTCATCAATTGGCTGGATAAATAGGGTGTCCTCCTCAGTTTGAAGTAGCCCAGTCTGTGCATAAAACAGAGACATGTACAAGTTGAAACTGATGATCCCCACAGGGAGGCTGGTTTTAAGCTCAAGTAGATTTTTAACTGCCAAGTATATGGTGAATGCACAGCATGACAATGCAGTGATTATCATTGTCACCTAAAAGCAAGGACGCCTCAGGTTCAAATCCCAAGTGGGACCTCTGTCCGTTTGTATGTTCATGTGTTTTCTACAGGTACTTTGGCTTCTCAAGTCCAAAGATATGCAGGTTTAGTTGATTGGCAACTCTAAATTGCCCATAGGTGTGAAATGTGAATGTTGTCTCTCTGTGGCATCCCTGTGATAGACTGGTGATGTGTCAAGAGTGTATTCCACTTCTTGCCCACTGTTTGCTGGTATTGGCTCCAGATCCCCTACAACCCTCAACAGGATAATGGATGTTGTATGAAGGCCACAGGTTGCTCCACAATGGTTACTGATGTTAAAATGTTATAAAGGCCTACAAGATGGCAAAAGTAAAGGTTATTAGCATTGTGTCAGATAGCAATAACTGCAGGACCCAAAATGCAACACACACCATTAAGTTAGTTGGTAGTGAGAGACTTTAAGCTTCAAGACTTCAAGCTCCATCATGTTGGATGGAGAATGTCGGTGTACAGCCATTTTCAGATCTCTCCAGAGATGTTCAATCCAGTTCAAGTCTGGGCTCAGGCTCTGGCTGGGCCACTCAAGGACATTCACAGAGTTGTCCCATAGCCACTCCTTTGTTATCTTGGCCGTGTGCTTAGGATCGTTGTCCTGTTGAAAGATGAACCGTCGCCACAGTCTGAGGTCCAGAGCGCTCTGGAACAGGTTTTCAGTATTAGCAGTGTTGTTTTTTAATTTATGTTCTCAGTAACTATAATAATGATAGCATTAATTTTGGTCTTTTTTGAGCTATTAACTTAAAACAAATTGGATTTTTGTTGTTTGCTGTTGCTTACGACTGTTGCTTGCTAACTGTGGAAGGCCTTCCTGAGAAGGAGTAGTTTTCTGAACAAATCAAGGTCAAAGGTCAAAGTGTTTATTTGTCATATGCACAGTTAGGAAACGTGTTTCCCTGTACAATGAAATTCTTACTTTGCCGTCCACATACAAATGAAATATAAAGTAGATGAATAAAAATAACAAAATCTAAGGCATTTTAAGCAGCAAATGCAGCAATATAATAAAAATATATAAGAATATAATAAGAGTATTCTACATGGCAGCAGCATGTGCAGTAGTCAACAGTCAATGTGCAAAGTCAATGTGTGATCACTTCCTCATTAAATAATTAAACTATTTTTCTACAACCACATTCCTCTGTTTTACACTACTATATCTGCAATTTAAACAAAATTTGTTTTTTTCACTAATTTGTTGCTGGATTCAGATTGGATTAAATGCTATCATACTCCCAACTCTGTTTTCAGAGGGTAAAATTAATAAGGGTGCTGTTTGAAAAAGGATGCATTCATGCAGCAGAGTGCACCCTGGTCTTTGCAAGGTTCTAAGTGCTGTGTGCTACGTTTTATGTTTCAAAATTCTTTAATTATCTCTTTTTTTAAATCAGTTTTCCGCATGTGCATTATGCACATTATATTTTTAATGTTAAATGAATATGTAAGAGATGCATTAATGTTAATTTTTTAAAGTAACTGGGCCCCTAAACTTTTGCCTGCATCCCGACACTTTTTCATTTTAGGGCACAAGAGCACCTAAAAATAAATTGTCAGTGTCAAGCCCTGACAGCAGAAAGAAAAACTAGCATTACTGTCTACAGTAAACTAGCTGTCTCTGGTAGGCTAGTGGTTAAGGCGCAGCGCTTTGGCCGCTGCAGCCCGAGTCTGAGTCAGAGTTGCATCAGGAAGGTGTGGTGGCAATTTTTATAATAGCACCCCTTAAGTTCTTTAGCTGTGGCTTTCATGTCATTGTATGCAGTCATTTGTGTGGTTGTGACCCCAGACCGTTTATTGCATGGTCGTAAACCTTTGTATGCCTTGTGGTTGCCAAAGTAGATGTGACTTGAGACCAAGGGGCTGGTATCCTGTTTCCCTTATCTGTTTGAGCATCTCTCTTCTTTGTTATATGCTGAGTATAAGAAGGACTCACACACTTTGTCCATTGAGTTTCCCTGTAACAGACTGTATTAGACACTCTGTTCAGAGAAACCTCCTTCCTGCAGGAATAAATATGTAATAACTTTCAGAATTGATGTTAAGTATTTATTTGACACTCACTGAGCTTTAAAAAATATTTTTTCCACAACAAAGGGCATCAGGCATAAAACACATGCCAAATGTCAACATGCAAGTCGTCAATGTGATGATTCGCTGTGGCGACTCCTAAACGGGAAAAGCTGAAAGTGACTTTCTTACTGTCTACAGTAAACTATGGTTAGGCCTGTGGTTTGTGTAGCTTAATATAATGTGTATAATTTCTCTGCAGGAAATGCCCCTAAATCCTGACAACCCTTCCTCTGGGGATAGTCTGTTGCTTGATATTTTTCTTATTATTTACTTATAAATGGTGCTGCTTAATAACTGTTTTTGATTGTTATTCTTTTTAAGACTGAATAATAATTATTTTTAAAAATGAACAGAAACAAACCTTTATGTCATTTTTTTCACCGTCTAACAGAGCTCAACTAAAAGCACTTGGCACATCTCTGTGTTTAGTCATTTCAACTACC
>NW_018128279.1:5944-7014 GCF_001952655.1 Monopterus albus | reverse complement strand
TTCAGTTTTTTATTTGTTAAAAAAGTTTGAAATATCCAATAAATTTCGTTCCACTTCATGATTGTGTCCCACTTGTTGTTGATTCTTCACAAAAAATTACAGTTTTATATCTTTATGTTTGAAGCCTGAAATGTGGCAAAAGGTCGCAAAGTTCAAGGGGGCCGAATACTTTCGCAAGGCACTGTATATATAAAGCCACCACATGTCCAAACAGATTCTGTTCTCAGCTGCAGAATAATCTGTCCATTCATTGTAGCTCTGCTGAATGCTTAAAGAGCCCATATCATGCCTTTCCTTATTTTCTGACATATCTACAATGTTACAACTGTAAGATTTGAGTCTTATAGACTTTAGTTACTTCTCATGCCTTTAGTTCCCTTTAGTTACCTTTCATCCCTTTATCTTGTTTATGCATATTACAGCTGTATTTATGATTGTCCAGAACTACTGAGCTTTGGCTATTCTTAATACATTTATATTCCTTGCTTATACATCTTTCAATTGTATTGATGAGAATCAAGTAGAATCTGCCCACTTTGAATGCTGTAACTTCTGTGTAGAGACTAGATGTCTGCATCTCTTTGAGACCAGACAGCCTATTTACATTTTAGCAAAGGCCTGTTTTACAATCACACCTTGACCCACTTAGCATATTCCAAGCTTTGCTTTGTCTTGGGATGCCCTGCAGAGGCCGGGGGCTCACCACCTGAGAGACACACACACACACACACACACACACACACACACACACCTAGTGTAGATCACCTTCCAGCAAGGAGGTGTGAGCTCCTGCTCACACCAAATGACCAATAGGATTACAATGCATGAATTGTTGTACCTTTGTTTAGGGCGGAGCAGCCCAAGAAAATAAAATGTATTGTAAGACCTTAATTCGAGGTCAGTGGATGGAACTCCTGCGGGAGCGCTGTCTCTCTGATCCCAGCACTGTAAGGCCTACCTGTGATCAAACATGCAGTAAACTTTCCGCTGATTTTAAACAGTCCTCTCCTGTCGTCACTTCTCGTGCTTCCAACAAAAGAATTGGGTTAATTTCTAACAAAGAGGTTAGA
>NW_018128279.1:0-1440 GCF_001952655.1 Monopterus albus | reverse complement strand
GGTTTTGCTGTTGAGGTCAGGGCTTCAGATAGAGATGGAACCCAGAGCTCTGTAAATTGCTTTATTCGATGGTCTGTTTAGTTATGATAATAAATGTTTGAAAATTGATATTCGATTCTGATTATTCTTTATGAAGAACACGCTGCAATGCCCTTCCTGACGCAACCCTCTCTATTTATCCGGGCTTGGGACTGGCACAGAAGTCACTAGCTTGCAACCCCTGTGGCTAGATTCTAGTCATAGAAAAGATGTTATTGCAAATTTCTGTCCAGAAGTCAGAGTTGAGGGAGAGTGTTAAATCGTTTTCCCATTTGAGTTTTGGTATTGTTATTGTTGAATCTGTATTTGATATTGGTTTATATAGCTTGGATATTATTTTCTTGGAATCTGTAATTTTTATAATCTCTTCAATTAATTTGCAGGGTTGTAGTGGGTTTTTGGTTACACTAATCTTTGACTTAATTATGTATTTTAGTTGATTGTACTGGAAGGACTGTTCTCTCTGGACTCCATACTTCTGGATCAGTGTATTAAATGATACAGTATGAACTGGTTATTTTCAAATAGGTGATGTAAGTGAGTGATTCCTTTGTGTTGCCATGTTGGGAAATAGATAGGGTTGTTATGTAGTTGAAAATCAGGGTTGTGCTAAATTGGAGTGTATCTACATGGTGCAAGTGATGATTCAGTGATGTTGTTTGCTTTCCACCAGACTGTCAGAGTTGAGAGGATTGTGATGTTCTTATTGCTGTAATTCTATCCATGCACTGTTGTAACTATCCTTCTGAATCCATTTGACTAAATACTGTAGCTGATTTCCCAAGTAGTAATATTGGAGGTTTGGCGCTTCTAGGTGAATTCTTGTTTGTGTAGATAGGGTTTCTTGTTTTTCCAATAAAATTGTGAGGTTATAGAATCAAGGATTTAAACCATTTAACCATTTATGGGTGTTGTGGGAAGCATTGTAAACAGGTATTTAATTTGAGGTAGAGTTTTCATTTTGACAGTAGCTATTCGGCCGATGAGTGAGAGGAAACTTTTTTAACACATTTCAACAAAACCAAGCACCTGGAGCTGAGGCCACACACATTCCCACCTCTAAAAATGTAACAAACTGCTTTAATTAGTAGTACTCTTATTGTTATTGTGATTTTTTTTCTCCTTCTCCCTTTCTTGCCCTTAATAGACTGCATAAGTTGGAAATACCCACACTTCACACCCTCACACACTACTATCATGTAAAACCCTCTATCTCTCTTTGTAATATCATGTATCTGTTGTATTATCTTCCATGTCTGGACCTGTTTTGTTAGTGTTGTTTTGTTTCACTAAAAAAACAAAAGAAAACAGTGAATTATCATCTTAGATGTGACTAAAGCTCAAAAAATTAGGTGTACCTAATGTTAGCTGAAAAAAAAGGATCTTTCATAACCACAATAT
>NW_018128278.1:261055-261968 GCF_001952655.1 Monopterus albus | reverse complement strand
GAAACTAACACATGTGGCAGTAATCAGAAAGTTGGCAAATGAAATCCAATTGTATAAGAGAAACTTTAAATTAATTCTATTGCACAGTTCTGGATACTCAAGGTGATATGAAAAGGACTGACACAGACGAGCTAATGTGGCATCTTGTGGCCTAATAAGATCACAAACCTGAAAGTGAGCAGAAAAGTAAAAGGCAGAGGCAGCTGCTGTGGTTGGACTTAAAAATAAACCAATCTCTGTTTAAATGGCCTCCTCAGACAAGCTAGCAAGATAAACTGAACTAGGGAATGATAGAGGGAGCTTATTGTGGTCTTAGAGGGACAAGGGAAATTAACTCCAACTCATCCTGACTACTCCCTCCTCAGCATGACTCATCTATAAAACCTGAATTACATGAAATATAATCATAGTTATTGGTAGAGTAGAGATTAGAAGTAGATTCCTCTGAAAGATAAGACAGTAAGATGGCTGGTTTCAAATCATATTCCAGGTGTTGGTCTGTTTGTCAGTTTAACTGAAGGTAATGTTAGTTTCAGTGAGACATAATAAAACATCAAGCAGAAGCCTTTTTGCTGTGGTTAGCCACATTTAAAAACACTTTTCAAACTGATTTACAATAGTGGTTAAAGTGTTGACCTGAGCTGTGTTTGTCTTAGTAGAGGTTAAATCGATACACGCCACAGTAATGGCATCTTTTCATGATTGTCAGTATAACTAAAAATTCTCCATTCTAATTAGAACTGTGAAAAGATACACCAATCAGCCATAACACAATGACCACCCACCGAATACTGTGCACACAGGACTCAATGCAGTGTAGGTTGGCAACTGTGTCACTCCAAGGTTTATGGTGCATGTTGTGTGAATCTGTTTGCTTCAATTATTATACTGTCTGAAAAACCATGATTTTGTT
>NW_018128278.1:205843-258555 GCF_001952655.1 Monopterus albus | reverse complement strand
TATGTACAGTATTTCTCATTTTAACAAAGGTTCAAACAACAAGGATGAATGAAATGTAATCTACAGTAGGTCAACCTCATCATCAGTTCATTGTCTGTCCTTCCTTAGACCACTGTCAGTAGGCACTAACCACTGCAGACCAAGAACACCCAACAGGACCTGTAGTGTGGGAGACGTTCTGACGCAGTCATCTCACCATCACAGTTTGGCCCTTGTCAAAGTCACTCAGATCCTTACACTTGCCTGTTTTTCCTGCTTCCAACACATCAGCTTTGAGGACTGAATGTTCACTCGCTGCCTAATATATTCCACACACTGACAGGTGTCACTGTAACGAGATAATGAGAGTTACCTTATTTGTCAGTGGTCATAATGTTAGGGCTGATTGGTGTATGATCAGTGTAAGCTATGAACTTGGCATTGTGCTTGCTCAGTCTCATATTTGGGTTCTGACTGTTCATCAGCCAGAATTCTTCTGCCTTAGTGAAGAAGACATAAGACTTAAGTCCAGTGTAGCTGTTGTATGCTCCCTTTGTTTTGGTCACATTGATTGTGATGTAATGAGATGAGAGTTATGCTGTACAGTCCGGCAGCTTGCCGACCTTAAGGTCAGTGCTCAACCAGAATATCGTGGTTGAGCAATTTAGAGATTTGAGTGACTCAGTTCAGTCAGATGTATAAAATCTCGTCAACATTTTTCTAACCTCTATCACTGAGCTGTGTTTTCGTTTCGGTTTATATATACAGTATGTATATCTGTCTTTTTCTGACATTTGGACTTTTCCTAGCCTGCTCCAGTGGTGAAATGAAAAAGCTGACTCTCTTCTCTGCATCTCTCTTTCTTTTCTTCGTTTCACAGAAATAATGGCACGGAAACAACCACAAACTACACACACACACACACACACACACACACACACACTGAACACACACAAGCCACTTCCTAACCCCCTTCTCTTCCTATAAAACTACTGTTGTTTCTACTAAGAAAAAAAACCCCTCACCGATTATCCATCCCCCCCCATTGTAGAACACACACACATACACACTAAAACAACTTCTTGTCTATCTTCGCATAACCTGAAAGTCTATTTGACTAATCAGTACAGCTGTTACATGGCTCTGTAGTGATCAGTTGTGTGTTATAATACTGTAGTTTCATCCAAAACAGATTTATGGGATAACACTGAACTCATGTTGATGTGGATGCACATAACTAGTAGTAGTATTTCTTTCTTTTTTACCAAGGGAGTGGATAGTGGGTAGAGGGGTAGAGTTATCATGCAAGACATCGCATATTCCTACTTTGAAATGTGGACACTGAATTTCTAAATGTTCTCAACTTCATGATTGCCGCCACATAAAAGTTGTGACAACAAATGTGTGTGTATGATAATCCTTCAAGCTCATGAATGTTTTTGGTGTGAACACCCACATAGCTGTCATTGAATGCATTAGCTAAGGAAGAATATAGGTACATGAAAGTGCTTTGTGGCAGGAAATCAAATGAGCAGGGGCAATATATAGGTGTTTCGTTTTCTTTTATCATATCTTTCCTATCCTGAAGTGTTCAGGTGAAATGAGTTTCCAGTGGCTGGAAATTGGCCCAGTTTGACTGAATGCAAAAAAAAGCATTTATTAGCCAGAGTTTGTTTTAAGGTGCATGGTGCCAGATAGGAATATCTACATGATCCTATGGTCAGCTAATTGGAATCCATGAATTGTGTAAAATCTTTAGAAGAGCAAATTAAAATCCACAATCCAACAGGCATAAATATACAGTAAAATATATGCACAAGGCAAGAAATGTTGTTGGTTATAAAGCTATAACTGCATGAGTTGGTGGTGAAATTAGCATAAAGCATGTCGGAGTAAGCAACAACCTGAAACAGTAGCATGGCTGATCAGCAGAGTATTTACTGAATATCATGGGACAGACTGCCTCAGCATTGGTACAGACATTCATGGTTCAGATGCTGTAGCCCTGTGAATACAATGATCTCCTGACTGTTCTTTAGTGACATTTAGGGAGAGGAATGTTAGGCGGCATGTTAGCGTTGTCATTGTGAGCACATTAGTGATGTTTAGCTCAAAGTACAGAGCCACTAGTTTGGGTGTAGACTCATTTGGACAACAATAGAGCATGTTAATTTGGCTCATTCTTGCATTTTTTTCTTTCGCTTCCCCCCCTCCCACATTTACCACATCTCTCATTTTCAAACTTCACACCACATACGTCCCAGTCTTTCTATTTCTTGTTAAGATGCCTTTCATTTTGCATGAAAACCTAGAATGTACATGTGATCAGATGTCATAGGTTATCTGAGAACATTATAAGTTCCTGGCTCTCCTTTTCCTACAGACACCATGTGAAGGATTTCATGGCCAAGTACCTTCTTGAGCCAGTATTTCCAAAACATAGTGTTAGATGGTTACTAGGATGAAAAAGTTCACATGGTATGAATATGTTTAAGTCTGTAAAATGTCTTCAAGATATGGAAGACATTACATTACATGGTTATTTTCACTGCTTAATCTTCTTTATGATTGCACTAAAATGTTTCTGCAATTATATACTAATACTTAGAGTAAGTTTACCATACCAGGAGTTTTATTACCCGCCCAAACACCCAAACTGTGCTGTCATTGTCAGGGCTCCATACTGCAAGTGATCAGCTGCATTTTACAGCCAAATTTATTTAAGGTGGGACTGACTTTTTCAAAGGTTGAACTGGGTGCAACTGCAAAATAAACAGGCATATCAAAAAAGACTACTCTCACTGTAGAAATGGTGGACAGACATGACAATTGCCGCGATATTGTCCTTTCAGCATTTCTGTCACTCGCCTATCTCATGAAGCAGAGACTTCCATTCTATCAAATGCATCAATCCACACTGACTCTGAGACACACATATCATCCCTGCTGAAACCCACCAGCAGGTCCTTCTTTAAGTAGTAGGCCACTAGTGAGTTTAGTCCAGAAATGAGCTGGCACTTAGCAAAGTGAGTGAGAAAGCTAAACTGTGCATCAAGTCCAACAGACATCACCAAAGATCTTCTTCAGAAGAAAAACAGGCTACAAATAAATCGCCTCTACAAATGGCAAACCATGAGTGCAATACATCGGTTTATACTTTAGTTGAAATATAATAGCCCAATCATCATCACCATCACCTGTCATCATGTTGACTGCTAGGCTATAGAGCACCACAGTGACTACATAAAGAGGTGGGAATCTGTTCCAGAAGTGAGTTCCCATTTATTGTTTTCCGTTAGTTTCCCTCTCCCTGAATTTCATTATAAATGTAGGCTATGCACATTGAGTGGTAAGGTCATTTAAAATACAGATTCATTGGCATTACATCGTAAAACAGAGGTGTTGCCACCAAATCTGGCGCTAGCGCCACCTTCTGAGAGACCTGGCAGCACCAGTGTCACCAGTATGAAAAATTAGTCTGGAGAACTATCAAATTGTGATGTTTTATTAGAAGGTTTGTAGATGTGAGATGAGCTCAGAGCTCAGGAAACTGACTAACTTTAACTTTGTCACACTTCAGTGTAATTGTTTTTCTCAGAAGTATGTTTCACCTTAAAGTAAAGATTCAGATCATATGAAAAACCTCTTGCTACATCATCACTGTCATCATCAAACATCCTCCATAGTCCATTGTAGAACACACACACATACACACTAAAACAACTTCTTGTCTATCTTCGCATAAGATCTTTTCATCATCATGATCACTGCTGCTATAGCATCACTTCCCGACACAGACTCATTCATTTATCATCCTAAAAATGAAGCTGGTTCTACGTCAGGAAAATAGCTCCTGACCAAACTAACAATAATTCATATAAGTTCCTACCTGTCCGGTGTCGTTCTGTGGACAGCCGTTTCCCTTTTGTGAGAGAATCTCATCATTTACATTCAGAATGATTGTTCAGTCATTTCCATGTCTGTAGACTCAGCATATACTGAAACTTTTGTTTCTCTTCTAAACAAGACTGTCTCCTGTCAGGTGACGTATAGGAAAACTTTTAGAGCAAAGAAAAAAATCGGTAGTGGTTTGTGGTTTCCATAATTGTAGTATGTTAGCTATGTTATCCTTGAGGGTGGAAACCCCGTTTAGTGATAGTCTTTTTCATGTTGCCCTACTTTGTCACTTTCCATTCTCTTTATGTTGTTCATGCATCTCTTCAGTCACTGGCATAATAGAAACTTTGATGTACACGCTGTTTCGCTTATGAGAAGTAACAGAAGCACGTGCTTTCCCAATCGACACCTTAAAATGCCCTCAAAACTTGTAAAATACCCTCTAAGTATAAACAGAAGGATCCTTAATTTCATGCTTCTGTTTTCCTTGTTTTACAAACTTGTCTTAAGATTTTACACAGTGTCTGATAAAAAGTGATAATGATAATGATCACTTTATTTGGCCAAGCATGTTACACACACAAGGAATTTGATTCCAATACAGAACCGAGGCAGCCGTCTGCGGTGCCAACTCACACCAGTGACACACCATGGGGGGCAACTTGGGGGTTCGGTGTCTTGTACAAAAAAAATCAGTTAATAGCCTTGAGTAATTAAGGCACAGTGTGAACACTTAGTGTTTGACTTTGTATAACAGTGTTACTCTGTTACTTAGTTTCTTATTCTGTGAGCATTTATGTCTGAATAAAAGTTTAAGGAGCTTTAAAATAAAATCAGATGGCACAGTCTGAGTAGTACGAGACTGTGACACTTTGGCGCCCCCCAGTGGTAGTATCAAAAATACACAGACAGCAATGTACATTGCTTGGCTACATTACAAAAACAAAAATATTAAACATTTTGTTGTTGCCTAGTAACACATAACCCATGTTCTTCATTCCATTGTACTTTTAACTTCAGTGTTTTGGAAACCAGCAGCACAAATGAAACTTCTGCTCTGCAGCACCTCACATCTGCTTTTACTGTATGTATTGGCAGGCTTAAAGTTTACAGCACCGTTGTTATTACCTTCAGGTTGCTTCATCAGCCCAAACCCATTAGTCTTTTGTTCCTGGATGTTTCAAATGTTCATCAACACACAAATTCTTATTGACACATATTTTTGCTTGACCTAATTACTAAACGATGTCAATAAAGCAGTTGTTAACCTGTAAACAGGGTGCCAATGAATATAAATGAGAATAACATAAAACCGAATATAATGTGCACTAAATGCCTTGTTCAAGACAAAGCAGGCTTCTTTTCAACAAACACTGAGGTTGCAGAGAAAGCTAATTACAAATGTTAAACTAGATTATGTTATTTGATTTCATACTATAGCTCTACTCTGTGGCTAAAAACAGCCCTGACACCGTTTGAATCTACTGTCAAAAGCATCTTAACTGATTTTGAGATTATCATTACCTGTTTGTCTGTTTTTATCTGTGTAAAATCAGACATTAATTGGTTTTGTAGTTATAAAATACACCAACTAAAGAACTGTTTTTAGTGTACTGAGTACACGTCACTAATAGTTCAAAAATACTGTCAAAACAAGACAGTAAAAAACTGTAGACGCTCACAGTGAGATCACAGAAATAATTTCTTTAACACTCACCTCTTAGTGCCCGGTCAACATGGCTGCATCCACAAGCAGCGATGAATGATGAGATTAACTCCTCTTTGGGGTGTTTGTTGAACACCATAAAAGAAAATTATTTAGGCTTTCTCTCTAACACAAAAGAGGAAGTAGGAATTTTCAAAGCATCACTTCCCTTTGTTTTGGCTTTTAGCATTTATGTTTGACATCATGGTCACTTGACTTTGTTCACACTGTGTACATATGTTTACAGCACCATAGTATTACATTCTGACTTTATTCTCAGAATTCTGACTTTATCCTCAGAATTCTGACTTTAATCTCAGAATTCTGACTTTAATCTCAGAATTCTGACTTTAAAGTCAGAATTCTGAGGATAAAGTCAGAATTTGGCCCTAATACTCTTCCGTAATACGTAATTCAGACCCCTTCACCTTGTAGATTAAATTTTAATTGATTTTCTTTTAAATTGATCATCTGCAGTGAAAAACCAATAGCGACAAAGTGAAAATGTGTTTTTCAAAATCAAAAATCGATTCAGACCCTTTGCTCTGGCACCCCAAGTTTAATTCTCCTTCAGATGTGTTTAGAAATTGTCTGGAGTTTACATGTGGTAAACTAACATGACTGGACATAGTTTAGAAAGGCACACATCTGTGTAATACAATTCCCACTGCATGTCAGGACAAAAACCAAGACATGAAGTCCAATGAACTCTCTGTTGACCTCTCTGATGAAACTGTGGCAAGGTGTAAAAAACCCCAGGAGCACAGTAATTGTGAGAACTACATGTACATAAGCTTTCAACAAATCCCAACTCCTTGTGATTCAAATGCAGCTCCATTTTAATGCCAGCACAAACATCACAGTTGTAAACAAACAAGTTTCAAAACTGATGAAAAAGTCAAGTTTAGTGTTCACATGTTACTGGCCAAGTATTGTGTGTTAGGAAAAAATGTTTCTTAGTGATCTATCTATGGAATACCCATAGTTTTTTAGTATTAGAGGAATAGTTTGGCACCTTGGGATATTTGCTCATTTGCTTTCTTGCCATTAATTAGATTAGAAAAACTGACACCACTCTCATCTGTAACTTCAGTAAACAAGCAGCTGGCTAGCCTAGCTTAGCATGAACACTGCAAACAGCTAATCTGGCTATGACACCTGCAACTTGTCCTTTTTACATTCTGTGTGTGTGCATCATGTAAACAAATAAGATATAACCTGTTAATTAAGGATTTTTTTTCTGTTTTTATCTTGGGACAGAGCCACATAGTTGTTTCGCCTCCAGTCTTTGTGCTAAGCTAAAGTGACCAGCTGCTGACTGTACATATTTCATACAAATCTAACTTTCAACAAGAAGGCAAATAAACTGTATAAGCAGTAAGTATTTACTAAAATTTCAAACTATTCCTTTAAACTTGAGCATATGTTCTCTAACAAGCTAACCTCCTCCAGGCCCAGTCTGAACCTACCAAACACACTTCCTGTACTTCACAGCCAATCACAAATGTTTCCCTCGTCCTTCGGATATGACATGCTCGGGCACAGCGCGGGTGTACCACTCTGACCACCCGCCGTCATACACGGACACCCCCGGGTGCCCGCACTCATGGGCCGCCAGTGCCACAATGCACGCAGTCACGGCTGAGCCACACGA
The DNA here is from genome assembly GCF_001952655.1 of Monopterus albus. NCBI lineage: Eukaryota > Metazoa > Chordata > Actinopteri > Synbranchiformes > Synbranchidae > Monopterus > Monopterus albus. The sequence goes on along the minus strand of NW_018128278.1, from coordinate 251,320 downwards.
GGTGCAAACAGGGTGGCTGAGGTCCACACCAGCTCGGGCAAACAGAGCCTGGAGTTGCTCTCTGGGCAGAAAGTGACCCGATGAGGACAGGAAGGAGTGGAAGGGCATGCTGATGGAGCCGGGGATGTGGCCTGGCTCTGTGTCTGTCAACCAGAAAGAGCGAAAAAAGGGAGAGTAAGATGGCAGTTTGTTGATTTTAACTTAGATGTCCCAGCAATTCAGTCAAAAACCACTATGGCAACAATTATGTATAAAGTTGCAGTTTTTGTCAGATTTAATGGCCAATCTCTATTTTCTAAAGCAATTTTCAAGGCAAATTTATGGTACCATCATTAATGTTCTTACTGTAGGGCTATTCTGAGTAAAGATGGATGACATGACAGCTCCCCACTTGTAAAGCTTTATAAGTGGCTGGCTGTAGTATAGGCCATAAATCCTGCCCCCTCCATGTTAGCAGACATGAACCAAACTAAAAATTCAAGTACAAATCCAATAGATTTCATCTAGGTTGTATCATCACACTGATCAAATGGTTGTTTTTCCAATAAGTTTGTTGCTAATGTGATGTAAAAACAGATGTATTCTATATGATTTGACAGCTTTGACTGGTGGTCTGATACCATCGCTCCACCTCTGACCACTACTGCACAGATCTGGTTGCAAATTGTGTCACAAAAGCAGGATAGCTACAGTATTTTGGCTTCACTCATGCATAGTAGTGGCAAGTATTGTTCCATTTTTATACACAATCTATGGCATTCCCCCACCCACTGTGCAGTCAAAGATCCTATAACACACCCAACTTATGTTGTGTTCTCACTTATGTTTCCTGCTTAAGCCTCTTCTCAGAACTATGTGAGCACACCTTTGTCGCTATTATTAGCTCACAGAGTTTAGTGACAGCCCATTATTCCCGGCATAGCTCCACCCAACCTCCACATGGCTATTAGCCAGAATATGGGAATAAAACAAGCTGTTCATCCTTTGATAACTGAAAATGACATTAATTTGTGCATGTTTTACTGTTCTTTACTCATGTTCTAATCTCAGTCTGAAAAGTATCTAGTAACTAAAGTTAGCAAATAAATGTTGTGAATAAAAAGTAGAATATATTTCTGTAAGATGTAGTGAAGTCAAAATATGAAGTAGCAGAAAATGAAAATACTGAAGTGAAGTACAAATACCTCAACATTGTACTTAAGTACAGTACTTGAGTAAATGTATTTAGTTACGTTCTACCTCTGTGTGTCAGTTTGGATCAACAGCAGGATCAGTACGTGCCCTCCAGACAACACTCCTGACGCAGCAAGGGTAATGGATTTGGTGTATTTGTTGGTTTTTCCACCTCCTGTATGTTTTCTCTTGCCGCTCCTCTTAGAACAACACATTATTATCTTACTTTACATTCCACTTGGACAGTAAACTTGTGTATGCAAACACAACATGCAGCTGTTAGCATGAATCAGAGAAGGTACAAGGTCTGAGAGCTAAGAAGTGTTGCATTATTTCAGTTGCGCCATCGGCTATTCCGCATTAACTAACCAGCAGAACGTGATAAGCTTGTTTTGAATACAAATAAGACACAGTTAATAAGTGAAGAGGAAGAGCTTATTCAAACATACCAAATTAAAAAAAAGAAAAGAAAAGAAAAAAGACAAAAATGCTTGATAATTAACACAACTATGAAGCGGGTAATCGTGTCAGCTGCTGATGGGAGCCGGCCTTTGACCTCAGTTATGTGGTGCTTACACCGTGTCTGCTCACTTTCAAAATTCGACTGAGCTGTACATTAGCACAGAATGTTAACTGAGCATTTTCAATACTACAAATATTTGGTACTTAACTTTTAGTACAAATGGCAATTTTTTTTCAACTATACATTTTCTACAAAAACCTGTTTTATCATCTAATCAAAGTTGCAAATTGTTCAAATATAAAACTGCTGTACAGGAACTTTTTCTGTATAGGTCTTTTTCTTTCTTTCTTTTTCTTTCGTACTTATTCAATAAGGACATGTTTCGGTTGGTACCAGACCAAGTCCTAACTGTTAGGATTATTATTTGGACAGTTGTTGGAAAAGGTTCTGCTACAAAGTGATAAATATAGTGGTTTGATACAGCAAAATTGTTATTTTAATTTAGCAAAAAAGACCAGACTGGCTCCTGCTTCCCTAAAGTGTACACTGTGCATAAAATATCTCTATTTACTGACCTCAGTCAGTTTAGCCTGAGGTCAGAGGTCACTGCTGAGACTGCTTTCACAAATGGAGTTTCACCTCTGAACAGGCGCTGTTTATCACTGTATAAGTACAGTTTGTACTGTATGTGTGTGAGAGAGAAGGTATTGGAATAAGGTAAGGCACGTACTACAGGAGTCTTATTACTGTATAGTGGCCACTCTTGATGTGAACTGTGACAAAAACCAAGTATGGATGATATCTAAATTCTAGCCCATTCAGTCTGCCCCTGTCATCCAGCTGTACAAATGGCAAGTGCGTGCGTGCGTGCGTGTGTGTGTGTGTGTGAGTGTGTGGATATAGTGCATGGTTATTTGAGCATGCTCTCTGTCCTTATGTGTCTGTGTTATTCAGTAATTCAGGTCCAGCCTGTTGCCTGTGTGTTTGTTCAGAGTAAACTCTGCAAATAGCCTGGGAAGTCTTGGACTCGCATCAGCTTTATGGCTTTTCCACAGTACACCTGTGCCATGCTGCACCTGTACTGTCCAAGAATGGCATGTTTTTGTTTTGATTTGATTTTCATTCCATTTATCTCTGCTGATTTGTTTATTAAGTCTGATGTGTGATATTTCAGACAGCATTAATCAGATTTTAATCAAAGTTAAACCACTTTATTTATGTTTTCAGAATGACATTATTGGGAGAGTTACTATAGATTAAGATAATAGCCAGTTATGTTTCCTATCCTGCAGTTTCCTGTTAGAACTACCAGACTGGAGTACACTATTCACACAGCATGTCTTGTTTACCACTATATAGTGTTGAGTGATATATCGTTATCACTATCATCTAGCTTGTCAGTTGTGATAATGCACAGTGCACTAGACAAAAGGAGGCATTTGCTAAGATTAACTTTTAGGATTTTCAAGGCCTTGGAAAAAATGTCACCATTTTCTTGCTTTAATTGACAAAAATATTGTACATGATTTTGATTTAAATAGTTTTCCTGGTTGAAAGCACTTCAAATTGGCAGGCATTTCAAAACTTGTCAAAGGAAAACAACTCTGGTGCCATACTGATCGATACTGTCAGGAATTCTGCTGTTTTCATGGACTAAATCCAAAAGTCGGAGGTGTCACAACATCACTGACAACCGCTGGTTTCCCAAATTGATGTAGACAACATAACTGTCCTCTCACTTAGTGACAGTCTGGTCAGCATCTCTACTCCTATTTCACTCCTGATCTAACTAATGACAGTGACCGTGTCTGATCACTGAGCACACAACCATTTGCTAGATGAATGAAAAGAATGAGTCATTGTGATTAAAAACTATTTAATTTCACATTGATTTTCTGTTTGAAAAAGGGTAGGCTACAGCTAAGAAAACGGCCTTTGACAAGAGACGTCTCCCTTTGTCTCTAAACTTCTGATTTTATCCTCCTTGATTAAGAAGTCAAGATCAGCAGAAAAACAGTACTGGAAGAAGTGCTGAGATCCTTACTAAAGTAAAAGTAGCAATAACACTGTGTAAAAATACTCTGTTACAAGTAAAAGTCCTGCATACAAATTGTTGCTTTAGTAAAAGTACAAAAGTATTCACATAAAATATACTTAAAGTACTAAAAGTAAAAGTATTCAAACAGAATGGAACAGTTCACATTAATGTATATCACATTACTGGACTAAAATTATTGGCGTATTGTGTACATCACAGTTACTGTCACAGCTACAGCAGTAAAGGTGGAGCTAATGTTAACTACCTTAAACTGTATGCTTATACTTGTAAGTACTTTACATGGGTAGCTTGTGAATTTCCCACCAGGGATCAGTAAAGTTTGTTAATTATAGTGTGATTTGTTTAATTAATCTCAGTCTGAAAAGTGACTAGTAACTAAAGTTATTAAATAAATGTATTGAGTAAAATGTAGACTATATTTCTGTAATATGTTGTGAAGTCGCAGAAAATTACAATAATCAACTAAAGTACAGATACCTCAAAATTGTACTTGAGTACAGTACTTGAGTAAGTGTGCTTAGTTACTTTCCACCCCTGCAGAAAAAGAAAGTAAAGAATGCAAGACTAAAGTTGGTGCACGTTTAAGGGCACCACCTAGAGCCATAATTTCTACCTGCACCACAACTCTCGGTTGCTGTTTTGGTTGCAAGAAACCTAAACGGAACCGTGAAATCATCATCATCACAAAGGCTTTCAGGCAGATCACTTACTGTCTCTGGGCTCAGGGTCAGTTCCTTTGAACCTGCCTGTCGGCCTGGCGTCCACCACCTGGAAGTTCTTGGTTTCCAAGTTATCCAAGATGTCTTCATAGGTCTTAATCCAGGAGTGGTTCAGGGAAGCATTGAATTCGGTCGGTGTGGGTTTGACGTACTTGTCACTCAGAGGTCGACCTTCCAGCTCCCAGTTCCTGAGCCCCCCGTTGAGCAAGGACACCGCGTTGTGCCCGAACACCCGGAACATCCACCACACTCGGGGCGCCGAAAACGCACCGAAATCGCTGGCGTCGTACACTACGACGTGCGTATCGCTCTCTACTCCCAAATTGCCAGCATAGTCAGCAAAAACCTTCTCTGATGGCAACATGTGGTCCAGAGGAGAGGTTTTATCACAGCACTGGTCTATGTCAAAGAAAGCTGCACCTGGTATGTGTCTCTTCTTGAACTCGCTCTTGGCGTTGCGACGCAGTTTGGGCAAATACCAAGAAGTGTCCAAAATGCGCATTTTCCTTTGGAACTTTAAAGCCTCCGCCAGCCATTTAGAGGTGACCAGAACTCTCGATTGGAGCGCCATGATTAAGGTAATTTTGGCAAATTAAGCAGGTTGTCACGTTTAATCTTGTACCAAATGTTGAGAGCGGTAGAGAGAGCAGAGGTTCTAATGGTGGAGAGAGGAAGAGAGAAAGAGAGAGAGAATCTACACGCCCCCGTGGACCGCGCAGTGAATGGAGGTGGTGACGCGTTACATTAATGTGATTACTTTGTAATGAGCGACGAGTGGGCTATTTAAATCTGGAAACTGCAGTGGGTACTCACATATATTCATATTTTAAAAGTATTTATTTATTTGTAGCCTGACAGAAATCTAAATTAATAATCCAAATATTATTTCACTGCTTATTCCAAAGTACCAGATAGACCTACTCTCCCCGACCTTTCTCTCCATGTGGTTAATTTGTGACCAGATATACAGGACATACAGCAGCACTGGTTTCACTGTAGGTCTACTTACAGTGCCTTGCGAAAGTATTCGGCCCCCTTGAACTTTGCGACCTTTTGCCACATTTCAGGCTTCAAACATAAAGATATAAAAGTGTAATTTTTTGTGAAGAATCAACAACAAGTGGGACACAATCATGAAGTGGAACGAAATTTATTGGATATTTCAAACTTTTTTAACAAATAAAAAACTGAAAAATTGGGCGTGCAAAATTATTCAGCCCCCTTAAGTTAATACTTTGTAGCGCCACCTTTTGCTGCGATTACAGCTGTAAGTCACTTGGGGTATGTCTCTATCAGTTTTGCACATCAAGAGACTGAAATTTTTGCCCATTCCGCCTTGCAAAACAGCTCGAGCTCAGTGAGGTTGGATAGAGAGCGTTTGTGAACAGCAGTTTTCAGTTCTTTCCACAGATTCTCAATTGGATTCAGGTCTGGACTTTGACTTGGCCATTCTAACACCTGGATATGTTTATTTGTGAACCATTCCATTGTAGATTTTGCTTTATGTTTTGGATCATTGTCTTGTTGGAAGACAAATCTCCGTCCCAGTCTCAGGTCTGTTGCAGACTCCATCAGGTTTCCTTCCAAAATGGTCCTGTATTTGGCTCCATCCATCTTCCCATCAATTTTAACCATCTTCCCTGCCCCTGCTGAAGAAAAGCAGGCCCAAACCATGATGCTGCCACCACCATGTTTGACAGTGGGGATGGTGTGTTCAGGGTGATGAGCTGTGTTGCTTTTACGCCAAACATAACGTTTTGCATTGTTGCCAAAAAGTTCGATTTTGGTTTCATCTGACCAGAGCACCTTCTTCCACATGTTTGGTGCGTCTCCCAGGTGGCTTGTGGCAAACTTTAAACGACACTTTTTATGGATATCTTTAAGAAATGGCTTTCTTCTTGCCACTCTTCCATAAAGGCCAGATTTGTGCAGTATACGACTGATTGTTGTCCTATGGACAGAGTCTCCCACCTCAGCTGTAGATCTCTGCAGTTCATCCAGAGTGATCATGGGCCTCTTGGCTGCATCTCTGATCAGTCTTCTCCTTGTATGAGCTGAAAGTTTAGAGGGACGGCCAGGTCTTGGTAGATTTGCAGTGGTCTGATACTCCTTCCATTTCAATATTATCACTTGCACAGTGCTCCTTGGGATGTTTAAAGCTTGGGAAATCTTTTTGTATCCAAATCCGGCTTTAAACTTCTCCACAACAGTATCTCGGACCTGCCTGGTGCAAAGTATTAACTTAAGGGTGCCGAATCATTTTGCACGCCTAATTTTTCAGTTTTTTATTTGTTAAAGTTTGAAAAATCCAAAAAATTTCGTTCCACTTCATGATTGTGTCCCACTTGTTGTTGATTCTTTACAAACAATTGCACTTTTATATCTTTATGTTTGAAGCCTGAAATGTGGCAAAAGGTCGTAAAGTTCAAGGGGGCCGAATACTTTCGCAAGGCACTGTAATTGGTTCCCATTATTACTCTCAGAAGAGAAGGAGGAGACAATGGGTTTGGTAGGAAAAAATATCTATAGGTAGTCTTATTCAGTACTATTTCTTAGGTGCATTTACTTGCTCTATTAAATATCCCGAAGTCAAGTGTTTATTGTCATATGCACAGTGAGGAAACGCGTTTCCCTGTACAATGAAATTCTTACTTTGCCGTCCGCACGAATGCCACACAATATAAATGAAATATAAAGTATAATATAATCATGCACCAGTAGGACTGATTACTAACAGTGACAACACGTTTTCGGACAACTTCATTATTGCTTTTCTTCTGCAATTTTAAACGAGCCTAAATATGGCTCATAAAACACCCCTTTGCCTTATTGTGTTACCGCTGTTTTTCTTTCTTTATGCATTCTCCTACTACTACAATCGATATTTTAAATACTTTTCGCTTTCTGCTTGTGAGGAGGCTACTATTATATGAAATCTAATGTGTTGTCAGCCTGTTCTGTTTTTATTTGTCGAGGGCATTTTAGTAGTATATCCTATTTGGTTGTTCTTTTTAGGTAACATGCCTTGATTTAATCCAATTGGATATATGTTGTTGATTATTACTATTTGTTGTAGCACGTATACTACAAATGCTAGTGTAGATAGTAGCAGTAGCAGTAGCCTGGCAGATATGATTAGCCAGTTAGGAACTTTGCCCGTTCTAGATAGTGTTCTAGTTGGGTGCTTTTAATCGGCGCACAAAAGGATTTTACCGGATGTTGATGGAATCACATGTAACTGCTTTTCAGTAGTTCTGTTTCTTGTAGATATAGCATGTAAACAATTCAGCAAAATTTTATTTTACATTATTAAATCAGAATGTCCGCGTCGTTGATCAGGAGAGGACTGGAGCTGCTGAATGATGATAATAAAGGTCAGTTTAGCTTTTTAGGGTGCTAGCTAAATTAGCCAGCATTTGACTATCATTAGCCGTGGACATACAGTAGGTTCCCTCTCGTAGCTGTGACCAGCGTTTTGTGATTTTGCGTGTTGTTACACTGCTACAGTTTGGCACTGCCATAAATTATGTGGTTAACCGTTTTCGCGCTGCTGCGGTAAAAAAAAAAGAGCATTAAATAAGATGCTTAAGCTATTCAAGGTTTTCTTTAGCGGAACGGTTTTTTCCGCTATTACTATTGTGGCACTTAAAAAGAGACACTGACATCACAGAACGCAAAGGTTTAAGATTGTTTTCTCACACAAAAAACCCAACAATGAATTTTTAGTGATGTTAAAATTAGAAAGGTTCACTTTAGCTAGTGTATGTGAAACCGTCAGAATATGCTCCACAGTATTGCAATTAATTGAATGCCAGTGGTTTCACGGAAGTGTGTTAGGGGGTGTGAGCACATAATGGAATATATCACCATATTAGCAGGATAAGATATCAGATGTGTACATGCTTTCTGTCCTGTGCACCCTGCCAGATGTCAGTAAAGCAAAGAAGAAGAAGAAGACGAAGCAGCAGAAGCAGACTCCCAGCTTGGCCACAGTGATGGAGCTGGTGAGCACCAAGCGGCAGGGGGTCAGGAAGCAGGTCAAACGTCTGCAGGGTCGCCTGGGTCCTGGCAAGAGTAAAGCTACTGTCAAAGACAAGAGGATCAAGTCTGCAGTGGGTCAGTCTGCTCGAAGTCCTACACAGTGGCAGTACTTGGAGAGAAATATACTCTAAAGTAGAAGTCATATACACTGTTTAGTAGTTTGCAACTCAGATTTAATTTGTAAATTGCAAGCCAGGACAATCTGTGATTTTAACCATAACAGTACAATTGCTAGCTTTTCTTTAAGGTGAAATGTACATAATGTTGATTATCATCCTGTGGATTGTAGAAAACTGTTTGAACTATCTGTTTTTGCCCTCTGTGTAAGTGCAAGTCAGAATCACTAGGCAGTCTTTCTATGGTGTTCACAACCCTTCAGTGGCCATTCTGTCACATTCAGAATATCTTGTATGTGTGCAATAAAAATGTAGAAAAGAAATTTAAACAGTTGATGTGATTGGTGTATTAGCAGCCCTCAGGTGTTTGTAGTACAATGTTTGTTTTATGTCTTCCTCTAAGCGTGCTTGTGTCCTTTTTGTCTGTTGCAGAGGAGTTCAGGAAGAAGCAGGGGAAGAGCCAGATGAGCGCTAACCTCAAGTACTTTATGGAAACTGGCTACAAAACAGCAGATTCTGAAACTTTGAAGGTACAAAAAGGGAGAGACCACACTGGCGCTATCAGTAGTGATTAACCTGTATCATTACTTTATCTACGTTGCTTTTAGTCATTTTTATGCCGAATGGGTACAAAAATAATTTAGGTATAATCTCAACAGGTCTGACAGAGATCAGATTTTTTGCTTAATGTCTACAGATCTTGAAATGCTTGTCAGTTGGTCAAAAGTCTTAAGCTTCATTCATTTATGTATAATTTGATCATTTGAATCTACTTCACTTTTTATTTGCTTCTGCTTCTCTTCGCTGTCTGTCTGTTCAAGTGAGTTTGTCCTGTGGTGCTGACTTGTTCTCTGTCTCTCTTAGATCCTGAGTCACAATTCAGGGAGACAGTCCAGGAATCACCCGGAACGACCTGCCAAGAAATCCAAGGAGCCACAGTCATTGTTCACTGAGGAGGAGTTCCAGCAGTTCCAGAAGGAATACTTTGGCAGGACAGTCAAGGAGAAGAAATAAAACGCACCCTATCAGAATGACCCTGCAGCATCACAGGAGACACCAGGGCTGTCTTCTGTGGATCAAAGTGGACTTCTGGATCAGACTGTGTTTTGGAGGTTAGGTCCACCTCACATGTCTCAACAGTGGAACAAGAAATTGGTATTAGATCTTCATACACACACAAGCAAAACTTGATTTACCTGCCTGAGTAATAACATGCTGTAATTCATAAGATCTACGTAGTGGACTGCAAACATTTTGTGCTGGACTTTTAATATCAGAAGTTTCATTCCAAAATGTGCTGCTTGAAGGTCACAACTAAATTAGATTGCATTTCAGAATTTCTAAGAGGCAATTCATGCTTTGTGCATCCGCATGTCCATTAAGGTCAGGTGATGTAATTTTCGTCATCTTCCCAGTTCCATGAGGGTCTGCGCAGACTTTGTGAGGACATACACGTATGGGCCAAAAGTTTGTGTCTGTGCAGACGGTCTGGACTGCAGAGCAAATGTCCCCACCATGCGTGTACCACTGTTTGGAAACTGTCAGTGTACATGGACAAAAGGCAGACCTTCAGTTTGAACTATGAATAGAAACACTTGCGCACGTGTGTGTATGCATGAGAGTATGTGCAAAGCATGAATTCCGCTTAAAGATGACTTATGACAGTTATGTGCAGCTAGTAATCAGTTTCATTAGAGAAAGTGTGGCTTTTTCAAGCAGAACATACATAATAGTGTAGTGAAGCTACATTTCACCCCATGTTTTCACATTCTGGAAATAAAACATACATTTGTGAAGAAAAGATGGCGATGAATGAGACTTCATTGAATTTATTCAACAACTTATTTCCAGTCGGCCTTTTTGATTATTGTTATGCTGGTCTCCTCCAGTCACAGTTCCACTTGAGACAGTCCCTTTTGTACAAGAATTTCATTTAGTTTTTTAAATTATTTATTGTGTTTGAGCATAAATTTAAATAGTGTATTTTGGAAGGAGATATTTAGTATAGAGTCAAAGATTTAATTCATTCAGGTCATAAACAAGTTACTGAATTCTGAGAAGATATTCAAAAAGGTTTGTGTGAAGTGCGGACATTAAAGATTTTCAGCTACTTCTTGTGGTTGTAACAATACAAAGGTGTGTAGTACAGCTTTAACATTTTAGAAAATGTTGAATAGTAATGTCTTGGATCCTTTTTTAACATATATAAGGTGATGCTCTCACTGTGCATCATGTAGAGATGTGAAATGGTACATTCACTGTGTGTCAGTGTGTGTGCTGTTTAGCCACAAGCTTTAATATCCCCACGACATGGGGATCACATTAGAGAATGTTTTTTTATCCCAGCAGCACCAGAACCTTTACTAGGTGTGTAAACATCAACAATGCTGAAAGATATTTTAATGTAATGTCCATTTTGAAGTTGATGAGATATTTTTTCCTTGACTTGTCTGACTCCTGTGCTGATCCTCAGTCAGTGTCTGTGTCGCTTCCTCCATCTGTTTCTTTAAATTTCAGATAATTTGCACCTTCTTTACTCTCTCCATTTCTCTGTCTTGACCATTGCATCCTGAGTTTCTCCCTCTCTCCTGTCTTCTCTCTCCTCATCCCTTCAGTCACCAAAGTCTCTGGGTTAAAAATCTGACAGTTCATCAAGCAGTACTCTGTGTAAATACTGAGTTACTCTCAAGCTAATGTAAACTATAATGCAACAAAATGGACACACTGGATGGTTAAAATAACATTATGTGAAAGCAATTTAACAACTTGAGGCTCATAACTAACTCTCTGGTCTTAAATTAGACAGGCCACTATTATAGTGCCTTTTTTGCCTTATTGTTTTAATGTTCTTCCTCCTTACCTGTTACTGTAAGTGAATTTGCCCCTTGGGGAATCATATAGCTTTGTCTTATCTTATTGCATGAAATACTATTAACAGCTGAAGTACACCACTAGGGGGCACTGCAGGTTTTAGCCCCGTGAACTATGGCTGGTTTTCCAAAATTACAACAAACTGCTGATGCAGAGACATAAAATCTACAGCATATTGTGCAGGGACAGCCCACCAAATGGCTAAGGCTGGAAAATAGAACACACAGATATCAAAATGTGTTACTCCTGTTAATTAAAACGAGACAACATTTTACTATATTTCATTAATTTGGTTTTATGTGTAGGTACCAGGAAAGTAAATTGTCTATCAAAATCAACCCATTTTAAAAAGCGTCTTGAAGTATGTGTGCAGTTTGTGGCAGCACAGGAGTCAGCCTACTCAATGTTTACATTTTGCTTTTGACCCACATATGACGCAGGGGCGCACTCGTATTCAAAGCTTCGCATGGATCTAGTCTACCGACTGTGTGGACTTGTGCGTCTAACCAATTAAAAAGCAAGACACAAGCGGAGTGATCACAGCGATGCGCTTACGTCAATTACTATCACTAGTCTAGTTGGAAGGAGTTTTCGTCATTAATGTGTGTAAATCCACATTCTGAAACGGAAGCTCCTCTAACCCGGACTTTTAGTTGTATTAATAAGAAACGCCCCTTTTGGCCTGCCACTGCGGAGGAATACACTCGGCGGTGCTTCGGCGCGTTATATACTGGTGCGACTCTGTCCGACTGTTGTTTCTTCCTCAGGCGGTAACAGTGAAATTCGGCTCTAGTTTGGAAGGTCTCCCGCGCTAAAATGGCAGTCTGAAGGCGCGCGGCAGCGATATTTGCAGCGGCAACAACCCGGCAGTGCAGCAGCAGTGCGCTGGCAATTTTTGGCAAAATGGCGTAAGTAGCGTTATTTTTGTCCACACTTTACACCTCTATGAATATGTCTGGTGTTAGCTAATGAAGTTAAAATACCTGTTGAGTACGGTTGGGTGAGCTAAAAACTATATAGTACTCATGACAAACATTAATTACAGGACAATTAAAGTGGATTCTGAATTCCCGGTGTGTGACACTTATTTTCGAGTTAGACTACCAGCTGAAGTAGCTCAGTCGGCCCGACTGCCGTTTTGTGCTGAATTGTTCAGACGTGTTAACAGCTGTTTCGGTTGGTTCTATTTAAGTTCTAAATGTACTTGAAAACTTCATGTAAGTATTATGTAAACGTAAATAATACACCTCTTTAAGGTTATGATTTTCCATAATCTGCTGTGTACACTGACAACGTGGCGTCCAAAATGGCGCGGCACTGCCCTTTTCAGTTATGTCTTCCACACACAGCTCTGTTATGAAAATGGCGTCTGCCCTCCCACCGCCGCGGTGAATTTGCACAGATGGGGAGGCGGAGTTACCGGCCACTTCATGACCAAATTAGGAAATGTTATCCCCGGTGGAGGGCAGGGTGTTTCCCATTGAATCCCCTTTGAAACTTCAGTGGAACGGATTAGCCAAAATTAGCCTATCTTTCCTTATGTGAAACACAGCTTTAATGCCTCATAGGCACACTAGTGTGGTGTTGTATTCGAATTGTGTAGTAATTTTAGGAAGGATAGACGCCATGTTCATGTTTTCTGATGTACAGATAAGGCTGGCCTACTCAAGTGTTGTTAATCATGTGGTACACCGTTTCATATGGTTTACATTTTATGCAATACATTTATTTTTGAGTAACAGTTTCCTTAAGATTAAATCATGTTTTGGTTTTTCCTTTTGTTTGGACAGACAGCTCCCAAAATATTTCTGCCCATTTTAACCTATGAAATGAAAAGGTAAATTGTATATATTCGTCTTCTCCCTGTAACATGGCTTACATCTTTTTACCCAGGTCTCTCTCGGCAACCACCCTCAGCTTTGCTGCCGTCGACAGCAGTACCAAACCCCTCGACTTGGACTTGCTTACGTTATCAGACCCAACTTTGTTTTTATTCACCCTTTCACGGATACCACTGACCAGCAGCAGCCATGACTCTCTCCCAGCTCGCCTTGGAGGACGTGGAGGCCCTGTACTTAGGTTGGTGTTGTGAATGTTCCCAAAGCATTAGTGTAAACATCACTGAATGTGGGAAGTGTGACAATCTGCAGAGTTTAGCTTCCTGGACCTTTATCTGGGCTGGACTTTATGTATTTGGACTGCATTTTGTGGCATAAACTTATAGTTCATCTTAATTTATGGTAATGTTTGGTGTCCACAGAGCCCTCGTTTCTGTTGGCTGACCCCATGGGGCCCCTTCTGGACCAAGATGAAGAAGAAGCTCTTTCTCCCTCCTCCTCTCTAGAGAGGAAACCGCCAGCTTCGCCCCCCCTCTCTTTCTCTTCCTACTCCTCCTCCCTCTCTCCCCCCCAGACCCTGTCATCCTCCCCGCTCTCTTCTGCTTACCCACCTCCTTCTCCCTCACTCTTCATTAGCAACAAGGACAGAGCTGACTCAATGTCCTTCCCCTGGCTGGCAGCCAGCGACCTGCTCGATGCCCATGTCGGAGCAGGCGAAGACAAAGGTGAGATGACTTAAAATTTGTTTATTAAATATCTGAATAAATTCATTTGGAGTAATCTCTGAAAAGAACTAAAGATCCAAAGCACAGTTAAGTTGGATTACAGAAACTAGAATTAGAGAAAGGAGGAAAACTCATTCAGATTCATCTATTCATATACCAGGTTAAATTACAGGTAGTTGTAGTTGTCATTCAATTCTTGCATTAAAAAAAGGGCTAAAAGTTTGTTCTTAAACTTGATTGTAAAGTAGGTGATGTTAATTACTAGAAGTAAAGGTTTGCGCCTGACACAGCCTATTGCACAGTAGGCTGAGTTCTGCATGCGAGACAGGTAGTATGATAAAATATGTACACGTATAGTACTCGGATGGCCTACTTAACTTCATAGTATAGTGATGGACACTAAAAATAAGAAAACATGGTAGATGTGTCACCACATTTCAATTAGTTATGAGAATGCCGGAGTCAAAAAAGTGGTTAGTGTTTAAAAGTGTGAGTAATAGTTAATGGTGGCAGCTAGGGCTGCAACAACTAATCAGTAATAAAAAAAAAGATAGATGGCAACCAACTTAATTATCGTTTAGTTAGGTTTAGTCACTTAGCTGGTGAGACAGCCAAGAGCCGTTCGGTAGGTGGCGGTAACAAATCTAAAAGTTGGTTTTCCAGCTGCCAGTCAAAAGAAGAATAAGTCTGGGTGAGAACATCACTGTGGCATATCAGAACATCTGAAAAGTGGCAGAAGTTACGGCAGAGAAAAGTGGATGACCAAGTTTGGGAGCACTCTATTTTATAATCATAAAGAAGATTGTCTGGTGCCAACTATGCAAAACGCATCAGCAGTGGCAAGTGAACATGACGCCAACTGAGTTAATGTCATAGGAGGAGGGGAGCTTAATGTTAAGTTTTTAAATTTAGTTAATGTAAGAAATTATGAAATAGAAATTTTGATTATGTATATTATGATAATTATATGTTTAGGCTCATAATCGGGTGTTGTGTAGGCTCCTAATAACGGGCGCTAAATGCATTTTCATTTGTCTAAACATAAAATGCATGTGAACAATAAGCAAAACAGTTATGTTATAGGTGTTTAAAGGAATAGTATTTTTTGTTTAACGCGCTGCATAGAAACATTGCATAAGCATTATTTTAAAGCACATTTGTTTTTGTCGAGGAAAATGGATTTCGGCGTGTTTTTCATACAGTCGATTAACCAAGTATTAAACTAATCATTAGTGGCAGCAGTAATAATTAGTGTTGAGTAGCTTGCAGGTGCTGCTCTACCTGTGCAGTTGGCACTGGCTCAAGCTGTTTTTTGGTTTACATGTCGAGTCACAATGACTCATCTCTTTCAGCGGTATAAGGTTTGCTTTTAAATTTTTTTCGTTCCTATGCGTCACAGAATCATAATACAGGGTGTGAGGTGGAAACATTTCTTTGTGGATAAATGTTTAGGTATTCAGTATTACCTTAAACACTTTTTTTTTTTACTTTTGTATTTAATAAAAAAAAGTTACCAGAATACATGAAGTTGTTTACATCTGTATCCCAGTTTCTGCTTTATTTTTCTTTTAATAAATATTACTAAATAAATCCTTTGTGTCAGCAGATGATTCTTTCACGGGCATGGATTGGATGTCAGAGAAAATCGACCTAAGTGAATTTGACCTGGATTCCCTTATTGGCTCTTGCTCATCCGACGATTCTCCCAGCTCCCCCGAGGATCTCCTGGCCTCCCTCGACTCTCAAATGGATCTGGATTTAGACTCCTTTGACACAAGCATCCCCACCCCACAGGACAATCTCGAACTGACTCTGCCGCTGCCCAGCATCCCCTCCCTCCCTGTGGAGCTGTCTCTTCCTGAGGCAACTGAGACCAAGAAGACAGAAGTGGCTCCTGACCAGGAGGTTATTATGAAGTCTGAGCCTCCCTCCCCAGCTGCCTCTCCGTCTCCTTCCTCTCCAGCCTACACACTGGAGCTAGGAAGTGAAGTGGATGTGCTGGATGCTGAGAAAATGCCCACAACCATCACCGCCACCGTCATCTCTGACCCCAGTGGAAGCATTCGAGCCACCAGCCCCATCCTGCTTTCCATTCCCACCTCTGGTCACCTTGTGGTGGTGCTCACCAACAAAGACGAGCCCTCCCTCATTTCTCTCCCTGACCCATCTGCTAACACCCCTCCTCAGTCAAGTGACAGTGACAGCGATTCCGGAATCGAGTCAGGTGCCGGCTCGCCCCCTCACCTCCCCTCTCCATCTCCCACCCCCTCCCCTGCAGCTGGCTCCTCCAGGACCAAACCCTACTCCAAGCCAGAGCCTACCACTGCTTCCTTGGCCAAGGCTCCCAAGGTCAAATCGGCATCTGGCGCTCCCAGGGTGGTGGAGAAGAAATTGAAGAAGATGGAGCAGAACAAGACAGCAGCCACCCGCTACCGGCAGAAGAAGAGGGTTGAGCAGGAGCAGCTGAAGACTGAGTGTGACGAGCTGGAGAAGAGGAATCATGAGTTGACAGAGAAGGTAGAGTCAATCAGCCGAGAGATCCAGTATCTCAAGGATCTGATGGAGGAAGTTCGTAAGCACCACCGCGGCAAGACTAGCTCTGGCTTAAGTGGGAAATATTCATGTAGTGAGGGGGTTGTTTCTCCTCCAGTGCTCGCATCACGAGCACAAATTCAATTTAGTATTAAGAGGCATGCAAGGGTGGATGTATTAAACTCGCCACTGAAAGTAGACCGGCTGGATGAAAAGCCTCTGGAAGTTAAGATTCTTAGTGTAGGGCAGGGGTGCTGGGAGGTAGTCGGGTGAAGCATATGTACATGCTTGTCTCTCAATCCCCTGTCAGAGCCCACATGTACTCCCTGCCTTAACTAGCGTTACATGTCAGCATAGGCAAGGTGTGTATTTGTCTCTGTAGACTAGGCATGCAAACATGAGTCATCATAGCTCCTGGTGGTGTTGTATTCCTTCACACTCCCCTCCCAGCATCAGTTAAGTCAGGTCCCAGCTCAGCTTCAATAAAATAATCATACCAGTAAAATCAAAATACACCAAACTTCTCACCCACTCCTCTTTAGCTCAGTGTGACCCCAGTTGACCTTCTTTTTTTACAACTTAAAGTCCAGAAAGGGGCCTCGGCCTATTTATGAATTGTTACAATGTTAATTTTTTTTTTTTTCTGTGTGTGTGTGTATATAGTTTTCTCCTCCTTTGCTTCCTGATTGTGGGTTTTATTTAATGCTGGATGAGACTTGATCATGTTTTGAGTAGTTCACTCTCTTAACACAACTGTTTGGCTTGTAAAAATGCTTTGCTCTTTCTAATAAATATCTATCAGTACTCAAGTGGCACGTGTAATGTGCTTTGTCCAATCACAGGTTTCTCTAGGTAGCAGAAAAGTAAGAGTTACTTATTATTGATGTCAGAACGTGTGTGCAACTTTCTCAGTGTCTTGATCCAAATGTATCTTGTCATCACTATCTAGTTGACAACACAATGCTCATAGTGACGTTCAGTAGTGAAAAATAGTGAGCAGGACAGCACTTGAATATTAACTATGAATCTTACATCTGAAAGTCAAACTTTTTTCAGATATGCATGTTTATGCATCACATGTCTATGACCAGAGGAATGACTGATGAGACCTAGAAGTCGTTTGTGGAATGAGAAATCGTTTTGCAGAGTGGAGTTAATGCTGCATATACAAGCCAGGAAGTATGTCTCTAATGTCGTTTGCTAGGAATTAATCAAATGAAGCTCGTCTACTGTTCCCAGAAAAAGGGTGTGTGGACCCTGGGAGGAAAATCCAAAACAAATCTGGTAGTTGCAAAATATTTTAAATTCTCTTATCAAGACAATCCAACAGCTGCCAATACTAACACGATTAATGCTGTTATATATCTTATTTATTCTTGCATGTATTTTTTAAGCAAGTAAGTCACTGAAAATATTTGTATTTGTGCACAGTGTCCCCTGCCAAACAAGGTCTAACCAGCAACTCTCAGCTGCAAAAAGTTCAAGTGAGCTATCTTGTCACCGCATGTAGCTAGAACTCTCTATCAGGAAACGAGAAACAAGAAGAAGGAAAGCGAGAAGCAGCTGGGCAAGTTTTATGGGAAGGTCCTTGCAATGGTGAAACCAGACTACACTCCTCAGTCTCTCACATGGTGGGTTTCCCAGGTGGGTGATTAGGGGGAGGCTGATGCACAGATGTCTCTGTACAGTTCAGTTCTCAGATGGGTGGATCAACCAGCCTGTGAATGTGTGTGACCTCAGAGCAGTTGGTTGAGGGCATCCTGTATAACTGGTGCACGAGGCCTCATTGAACAGTTTGTCTTGTGACAATATTTAGTAGAGTGTTAGTTCTGTTAAAGCCATCCCTCCTGAGACTGAAAGAACTCATAGTATCCCAGAAAGTGATGCCACTGTGTGAGGTTCAGACTCACCCCAGTGTGCTAATTTGTGTCAAGCAGCTGTGTAAATTTAATCTTCTTGGCTGTAAAACCATTTCGGCACACACGCTCCTCCCTGACAGATTCCACTGCAGAGCCCTTGCCCTCCTGTGAAGACAGATAAGAAGAGCAGACCAAGCTGTAGGCCTAGAGAGATAAAGGCTGCTTTATTATGACGCAGACATGCAGGCTACAAATGAGTTGTTTAGAAGATTCATTGTGTAATCTCAAGTAGCTTCTGATCATAAATAACATGCACATGTTCTTTCCTGTTCCCTTTAAAAACTAACTATTGTGTAGGCATTAAAAGAAAAGTAGCTGCAGGTTTTGGTCACTTTTATTATTTAGTGATTACATAGTATAATTATCAAAGTATACTTGAAGTATCAATATGCATTATGCTTCATTTCTCATGAATTTGTATCATAATTATTGCTACATTATTGTGCTCATCACTTCAGTGTTACAGCTGGTAAAGGTGGAGTCGACTTATAGTTTGAAGGAATTTACATACTTGACTTTCACAGTGGGGATCAGTAAAGTCACGATAAAACAGTTTTATTCTGAAAACAAATAAATGTAATGGTGTTACAAATACAATATTTGCCTTAGAAATGTAGTGAAGTCAAAGTACAAAGTACCAGTAAATGGAAATACTAAAGTAAAGTGCAAGTACAGTACTTGAGTAATTGTACTCAGTTACTTTCCACCACTGAATTTTGTAGTCATGAAGAGCTCCAACTCAGATTGTTTGAATTTCTCTTTACTCTCCGGGTGTGGTGGTTCTAAGCAAAGCAGCACAAATATCCCTCGTCTTGTCACATTCCTATCATCACATTCCTATCATCATTGTCATGACGATCACAACAGTTTCATGCTGAGTCAGCTCATTGTTTCCCTAATATATTTGATGTAGTTGCTCAGACTAGAATCTGTGCACGTTTGTGTGCAGCTGAGTTTTAGTTCGTGAGTTTCTCGTGACTCAGTTGGTTTGACCTAAAACCTGGTTTTACATAACAACAATCATGAAAGTCAAGGAACACGACACCTGCATACTTGTGTACGTGCATAACAAGGAAGGTTAGTCTTTTATTGTTGTCTGTAAAGGCCAAACCTGATCATCTATCATCATCTATCTGCCAATGTCAGGGTCTTTATTAGATGGTTTTTACAATTTTGAATTTTTGCTGTATTTCATTTTGTAGTCTAATCTCTTTTCCTTTTTTGAAAAGTTGTAGGAGCCAACAGCAAAATCGGCTTTGGAAGGATACAAGTTGGCTTGTACCCTTGTACAGCCCGTTCTTGAGAAAATCCTTGGTTATATTTCTCATTAGATTACTTGGTGGCATTTGGCTCACTAGTGAAGTGAAACCTTGTAAGGCTGTACGTCTATTCATAGTTACTCTACTGTATAAGTCAGCGGTAGCCAAGCAATCTCACACATTCTTATATTCTGACCTCGGGCTGTTTGCAAGTCTATTCCTGGCTCATACTGTATGAACCCCACCTGTGGATACTGTTTCTCTGGAAGAAATCGGAGTGCAGGATAATGTCTTATGGCTTGGAGATATTCAGATGTTAAACTCATTTTGATTTACGAATGGGAAATCAAGCACTGACAAGGTGGAATGAAGGATTTATTGTGGAGTGCAAATAGTAACGACTTGTGTTGATACGCCTTTGCTACACAGCAGCAAAATGTGTAGAGCTGCTGATTTGAAGGTTTTACTTTCCATTGTTATTTGTACAAAGAAGTGAAGCAGAAGTGTTGCATCCTTACAGTTAAATCAACCAGACTTAACAGAGTTGTTAGTGCAAGTTCTTTTGTTTTAAATGAAGGCTAAAGTTTGACTAATCCTCCACCAAGAAAGGTGATTAATCTGGTGTTTAGTGGGTTAAAAAATGTTTGTAATCATCCAAGTGTTGATTCAAAAGCTTTTCCAATCGTGACATTATTTGTTCCCCCAAGAAAATAATTGCTGACCTGAAAATCACTTTGTGTTTTTAGTGACCTCCAACAAGCCACGTTATCCAGGACCGTGACAAAGCCATAGTAGATAGACCCTAAACAAGGAAAATAGACAAACTGTGCAATGAGTTAGAGTGAGAGAAAGGAAAAGGCCAGTTCCTCGAGGTTTTGTTTTAAGCTCTATATGAACCCTGAGGCAGTTTGGGGGCATTCGGTAGCTACTTCCAGTTTCATTCATGTCCTCCTACAGTCTGTTTGTGGATTAGTTTGACATCTGGGCTGAATTATGGCTCAGACGTCTGTTGCCTCACATCCTGTGACAGCAGATCATCTATCACTAGTGTGTTTTCTTCTTCACACCTCTGATCTGTACCAGTAACAGATGCCAAAACTAGAAACCTGTGACACAGTTTCATTTACGATACCAGAGCTTTTCATATAACTGTTTCTTGAACATTTGTAATCTGCATGCACATGTTTACATATTTTACATAAGATGCTCCAAAAATCATATTTCTTACATATAAAAGCTTTTGAAGCATTGCAGCAGAACTCACTGATAAACTTGCTAAATATAGGATTATTTCATTATTTCCACTCTTACATTTAAATAATGGAGCATATTGTTTTTGATTCCTGCTCCTTGTCAGTCACCCTTTTCAATGAAGATAAGTAACCTGGTTGTCTTCTACTATGATTCTACTGATTCAGTTTACTTGCTGGTCTCAAGCATATTTTTACACCAGAAGTTTTATCTGTGCTTAATTAAAACTATTTAAAAAAAACTGTATCTGAATCATTTTGGTAGTTTTGTGCTCCACTGCAGAATTCCAGCCAGCCTGACTTCATGCCTTGTCTGTCCAAGTGAATCAATGTGCTGGTCTTTAGCTGATATCCCCAACATGGGACCTCTGAGCAGCTGCACTGAGCTGCAGATTAGGACGACAGGTTTACTCCCAGAAAGTGGGACAATGCATTTGTTCACTGTTTCTGCAATAAATGAGGAAGGTTTGTACTGTGCTGTTTGAAATGCAGAAGACTGTAGTGCCTTTTATAATCTTCCCCTTTTTTTTTTTACCTCAAACTTGTTAAGAGTACCAACTGAGCTCAAGTATACAAAGACAGTGAAAACCTTCTGGCAGCTTGGCACACAGGGTGCTATTGTGGAAGTCTCTTCAAGTTTTGCACAGCTGATCCCATTCTCTCAGACTGGATGGAAAGCATCTGACATCTTCTGGTCACTACACAATTGTTCTTTAGCTGGAAACACTCCAGTGCAAACTCCGCGGGATTCCCATATGTAAATGAAAACTACAACTTTGAATTAGATCCAATTAAATTGGGATTTTACGACCCAGGTGGGACTTGAACCCACAATCCCCAGCTCCGGAGGCTGATGCCTTATCCATTAGGCCACTGGGCCGCTGATTGTCATTATTGAACAATGAAGTAGACAAACAAGACATTTTATTTCTCTACTCCTCTCAGACAATGCACATACTGTATCACCAGAAGTCTTAAAAGCAAGATTCTGGTGTCTGTGTACCCATTAAAAATATTATGCATCTCTTAAAATATGGGGTTTTATCAACTGTGTAAGGTCATAAATGTTATTTCCTTTTTGTTCTTGCCTACTGAACCCATACAGGAAAGACTTCCTCATTGTTGACAATGGCTGAATTTAAGAGATGGCCTGTTGCTCCCTGAGCCTCACTCTTCAGTCAGATAATCATTGTCCTTATACTGTTTGTCTGTCTTTGTGAGGACAAATGTTTTTCAGTGCTTTAGAATGAAAACATTTTTGTCCTCTTTGTCTGTTAGGCCTAACTGTGATAGATAATTACACATATAAAAGTACATGTCTGCCTGTGTGTGTGTGTGTTTAATCACTTTTTTGGCCAAGTATGTTTAACACGCACGAGGAATTTGTCTGTGGTACAGAAGCTCTCTACTGGAGAGATTTTTCACCCAGTTTCGGATCATAGTAAGAGGAGAAGAGGGCGGGACAGAGCAGAAACATATTGAAGATGTCCTCTGGGGTTTTTATGTTGACATTCTAAAGAAAGAGGAAGTGAGAAGCCTTCACTTCTGAGAACAAGTCGGAAATATGGGGAAATCACACTCTGAAGGGTACGGAAAGTCTGATAAGCTGCTGTAGATGGAATGTGTGTTAGACAAACAGTCAAAAGGTCTTATTGCAGCAATTGGCCAGATTTGTCCCTGAACCGGTTATTTACCAGCACTGTGCATTTTACTCCCCTGTCTGCAGCTCAGGGCGCCCCCTGGTGTCACTTCTTTAAAAAAAGAGTTTCTGTTCCACAGCTGGCAACTTGTAAATAAAAGACATTTAACTACTGATAAATAAATAGATTAAAAAAATACTGCCTGACCTATTGGGCCTCTAAACCGCTATCAACAGGAGAATCCAAATGATTAGTTAAAATCTTGTGTGTTTGTTTGTCTATCAGAATGTTTTGGGAGATCTGTGTCACCGGGTTACGTAAGTTGTCCTGACACAGGTCAAAAAGACCCTTCATTCATTAAGTGGGTGATACAGATCTTGTCAGGTCCTATTGATTTGTTTAGCATGTTTCAGTGAGCTACACTACAACAAAACACAGTTATATAAAAAACATTCTGCACAGCAATTCCATATCTTACCGAAATACCTAATTTTACTTTTCTTAAAGTTATGTAGGGCTGATTAGAACACGCAAAGAGAAATGGCAGCCTTAGCCCAGCAGGAGGCAGTAATAGCTACAACATGGATGTCAGCTGTCTTAAAACCCTGAATTCTCTACTGAACCTGTGGCAGTTTTGTGGCCTTTGTCATGGATTGAATTTGTTAAAGCTCCCAGAAGTGTTATCGGCTCTGATTCTGCTGCTGCTTTGTTGACTCTGAGGGATGGGACATCTGGGGCCTAGCCTGACCTGCTGTGGGAGATTTTGTGCTGCTTATACAAACTTGAAATAATTGGATGCCATGTAGGTTTTTGTGGGCACCAGGCCATGAGTGAACTGAATTTGCTGACAGACTTGCTAAAGAACCTTTTTTCAAGTCAAACTACGTGACTATTCTGCTAGGAAAAGCCATCTGTAAAGACATATTAGACCCCCCCCCAGCAGATAGATTGGAATAAGAAGCAGAGGGGTCAACAAGTCTTTTCTATTTAACTATCTATTAACCAGAAAATATTAAATAACCCAGCTGACATTGTGGTTTGGCCACCTGTTTGAAAATCTTGGGTAAACATCTAAGTGGATTATGTCAGTGTGGTGATTTAGAGATGATTCAGCATGCCATATTTTCTTGTAATATTTATAGGAGAGAAAGGCAGCAGTTAGTCAAGGAACCTACAGAATTGAGTCTCTCCTCTTTTTCTTTCATGTCTGCTTTTTCTCAAGAAAGAGATTTCCAACTCACTGTGAGGGCAGTCTTAAAGTATTTACGTTCCACAGCACTGTATGAAAGAATTTAGATAACCAAGCTCTAAACAAGTCTAATAGAAAAGTTTTCTCCTCCTGTCGAGGGCAGTATTACGCGTCATGATGTACAGCCTACCAGAAATGTATTAGAAGAAGAAGAAGAAGAACCCTCGAAGAAGAAGAGGAAGCAGAAGATAAAAACGAACATGAAGCAGATAGTACGTTTGAATATGTTTTTATGCCAACCGATAGTCAAATTAAGACGAAAATGATTTCACTTGACCAGGAGTTTGTTTAATAATAATAAGTCTGTTTTATCTAAGAATAGAAGCGGAGCTGCTGTCAGCGTTGCTAAAGTTGTTTCTGCCTGTTACGCGACATGTTACTACGAGCCGAGAGAAGCAAAACGAGTCGGTTTTATCAACACCTCCTACGTTACTTTATGCTGGTTACCAACTCAATTATTCGAAGGTGAGCTCAAGTTATCTGTATTAATAACGTTTACTTAAAAATATGCACTCCAATGTGTACCGGGTGGAGAGACGTTTGTGCCAAACTCCATTCAAAAAGCACCCGTTTTAAGGTGGGACCATAATTTTTCATTGTAAAACATTGTTTTCCCAGAGTTACGGTTACGTATGGGCCCTAAAACTCTGCTATTTTAATTAGCATCATTTACTCTTAAGAGGTCTTGAAATGTGCAGGTTTTAAACTGCTGGCTAATGTAGCAGCTGTGCAACGTTCAGTACTTATTCTGCGCATGCACAGGTAAATATATTGGATGAATTCACTCTAATAGATCCATAATATCATTTTTACAGTAGATTCACAATAGATGAACACAACTTCTCCTTGTTTTGTTCTGAGACGTGGTTCAACCTACTGGTAGTCTTCAGCAGAGCTAAGGGGGTCTGCTTGGTAGGTATTTAAAGAGGTCAGAGGTCAGAGGTATATTTTGGTACCAGACCATTAAGAGATTTCTAATCTAACAGAAGTACTTAATTTTGTTCGGTATGAGACTGGCAGATAGTGCAGTTTTCAGGAGAGGGTTTATGCCTTCAGTTCTTTTTGGTTCTAGTTAAAACTCTAGCAGCATTGTTCTGGATGAGCTGCAGGTGTTTGATAGTCTTATATGGGAGACCAGTTAAAGGAAATGAAGCAGTCTACTGGTGATGGAAGCATGAGTGGGTTTCTCTGCATCATTTCTGGACATTAAACTTCAGAATGTTGCAGTGTTAAGATTTACAGGTATAAGATGATGATGCAGTTTTTGTTGGCACCTTAAAGGTAGGATTGACCATCTTGGAAAAACCATCAAGAGGAAGTTGACTTAGAAAGTAGATAACAGAAGAAATCTTTTGTTCTGACTTCTCTGTGCCAAAAGCTACACCGAGGTGTAGTAGGACTAGGACTGTTGTTTTACCAGCAACAGTAAAACCACAGATGTCATTTAGTACCTTTATTAGTAACTTTCAGTATGATGGCTTTTTGCCTAAAACCAGACTGAGTGTTGTCCCAAATGCCATTTGTCTTCAAAAAATTGTTTAGTTAAACAGGCACTGCTTTTCAGTGACCAGTGAATGGTAGATTTGAAGCTGGCCTGCAGTTGTTAAGTATGGAAGGATCCAGATCGTGTTTCTTCAAGAGAGGCTGAACATCTGCAGTTTCAGTGGACTTGGAAATATACCTGGCAGAAGCAAGTTATTCACAGGTTTAGTGAATCTGATTTCAAGCCATTGAAATGGGTAAAATGTCCAGACAACAGGTAGGTCAAGCTCTTAACTGTGTCCTCCAGTGAATTGACTGTTTTGGCATTGAAAGCCACCAGTTTATTAGGGCAATGCATGTACAGTTGCTGCAAGAGTCTCAAAGCACAAGTAGGTGGAGATCAATGTATCACCTCCTGATGCACTTAACTTGATCTCTAAAGATGGGTGCAGACTGGTTGCATTTGTTTCCAGAGATGAAGTCTGGGGCTAACTTTGCTGAAGGATTTGTGAACTTAACAGTGTTTGGAAATAGTACCTGGTTACTGTTAGGGTGTCTCCTGATGCCTGTCTGGCCGGTGCTGATTGTGAGATGGTACAAGTGAGTTTTTCCTTGAAAACGTCATATTGATTCAGGAGGGGTTTTCTTTTCTCTAGCTACGTTCCGCTTTCCCGCACTCTTCTTTGGCATTGATTACAGCTGAGGTGTTTCTCCAAGGTGTTTTTTTAACTGCTTGTTCTAGTTTGGATTTTTTCTAGAGCAACTTCCTATATTCTAGAGTTGAAATAAGATAAGTGAGCACCAGCACAAACCTCAGTTTGTTTTGGTGACAGATGTGTAACCTCCAGACAGACAGAGACTCTTTTTTTGAAAGAAATGAATCCATTCTGTAGATCGGATGCAACAGGCTTGGAATATAAAATTCAGGAGTGATCAGAGAAGCCCACACACCTGTGATGCAGGAAATACCAACATTTTAACGAGGATTAAATCCCAAAGTGTGCCCTTTGTTGTACATCGGCTTTTTGACTTGTTGCATGAAGCCAGCTGTTTCCATGTCACAGAAATCCTCTGAAGACATTTACATTGTCAGTATAAACGTTGGAAGTCTCCAGTTATCATAATGTGATGGTAGTGGAAAGTAGTTCAGTGTATTTATCCTGAAAGTCTGTAGTTGACTTTGGTGGTCTATAAACTGTTAGAATCAGCTAATATCTCACCATATTTACCTGTGCATGTGCAGGATAAATGTTGCCCAGGTGTTACAATAACCAGCAGTTTAGAATCTACATATAACTGTGCACTCAGAAGTGCAAAAGAATGCAATTTAAAATGGCAGCTTTATGTGGTTTAGGCCTAATATATTTACAACCCCAATTGCAATCAAGTTGGGATGCTGTGTATGTTTCCCACTGTTTTACATTGATTAAACCCATATTTAATTAAAAATAGTTCAAAGACAACTTATCAAATGTTGAAACTGTAAATTTTTATTAAAAAAAAACCTGTATGTGTTTTAAACTTGATGCTAGCACCATGTTTCAGAAAAGTTGGGACAGGAGCATGTTTCCCACTGTGTTTGGGAAGCGAGGAGACCTGACTGTTTTAGTTCAGTCTTCGTTACTATTTTTGCTTGGCAAAGGAATTTAGCTGCATATTTCTCAATTTTTAATGCACCAAATGTTTTCAGTGAGTGAGAGACCTGGACTGCAGGCAGCTCAGTTTGGCGCCCAGACTCTTATTGTGGAGCCATGCTATTGTAATATGTGCTGAATGTGGTTTGGCATTGTTTTGCTGAAATAAACAAGGCCTTCAGTGAAAAGACGTCATTGGAAGGCAGCGACTGCTGCTCCAAAGTCTGTAACATCAATGGTGCTTTCACAGATGTGCATGTTAGTTATGCTGTGTGCACTAACGCCCCCCATGCCATCATGAATGCTGGCTTTTGAACTGTGAGCTGAAAACTAGCCTGATGATCCTCCTCCAAGTTCCAAAATGAATTTCAAACTCTGCCCCATCAGACCACAGGGCAGTTTGCCACTGCCTCAACTCATCTTGAGTTTGAGCCCAGAGAAGCTGGTGGCATGTTTGGATCTTGTTTAGGTTAGAGTTGTAACTTGTATGTGTGGATGCAGTGATGAACTGTGTTCACTGACATTGTCAGAGATGTTCCTGAGCCCATGTAGTGATTTTACTGCAGAATTGTGGCTGTTGTTAACGCAGCGTCTCCTGAGGGCCGCGGGATCACGGCCATTCAGTGCTGGTTTTCAGCCTTCTCTCTTGCTTGCAGAGATTTCTTCAGGTTTTCTGATCCCTTTGCTGATGTTATACCATAGGTGATGAAACCCCCCAAATCTTTGTTTTACGTTGAGTAATGTTATTCTTAAATTGTTAAACTATTTGCCACACACAGTGGTGAACCCACCCCAGTCTCAGCCTCTCTGGGATGCTCTGTAGCTGTGAGGTGTTTTTCCACTCTTTTGTTGCCCCCTGTCCCAACATCTTTACAACATGTTGCTGGTATCAAATTCTAAATATATAAAGATTAATTTGAACATTAGATATCTCTGTGCTGTTACCAAAATGAGTGTGGAGTAAAAAGGGGTTTCAAGATATTTCATTGTTTTTATTTACAGTTTAGTGTCCCAACCTTTTGGAATTGGTGTTGTATTTAACGTATTATTTTTCATAGAAACAGAATTGTTAAATGAGTTCCTTGTTTTTGTCAGAGAGCTGCATGTTAGGTTATGGCCTTATTGGGTGATTACTAAAGCCTTCAGAGAATGAACTTATTCTGCTGCACAAAATACCAAGTAATGGTTCACTGATTTTTATAGAAAATATCTTAATATGTCACAGGTTGGTTTTACCTTTGAGCAACTACAGCAGAAAAGTTGGAATCTTTGTTTTTTAAAACTTGTAAACTGTAAGAAAATAACTTTTTGTTGACGATCCTCCTCCCTCGACTCTGCAGGATGTCGTCCGCTCTCCACCGGCATGTCAGATGGACTGGTGGCCTTCACCCCCTGGCTCTGTTAGAGAGCAGAATCCCTGGCAGCCCATGAGGAAGCATCTTCCACCTGCAGGAGCCGGAGTTCTTGTCCTTGCTGCTGGGGGTGCAACAGGTTGGGGGTTTAGCAGTGTGCACTGGTCGATCGACCTGCCCAGGTGAGGCTCTGTTTGACTAGTAGACTGTACAGAGCTAGTTTCATAGTGAGATTTAATGATTTAAACAACTTTTTCCACATGTTTGATAGTTTAGACTGCTCATAATTTTAATATTTATTAATTGTAAACTACTTTACCTTTCTTATATATTTTACCTTCTCTGATTGAAGCCAAATTAAATTCATACTACTATAGAGTCCATTATTAATTGCTTTCCTTTAAAAACTTTGAGCTGTAGCACAGATCTTTATTCCAGAAAGTAGCAGTTTGAAACCCTTTGTGTCACAGCCACCCCAGTTAATAGACTCAGGTGTCTTCAACGTTTCAGTTAAATACATTTTCTTTCATTTTGGACTCTACAGATCTGTGTCCTCCCCTGTACATGGCCTGGATGTGGATTGGAAGAAAAAGGGGACTATGAAGGACTGGTGCTGGTGAACAGGACGGCGTCACAGCTTCTTGAGGAGGGGCTGGGTGCAGGACTCCTTTTTGAGGGGATTGAGATTGACTGTGCTCACGCCAAGCTGATACCACTGTTTTCCCACTCGTGATAGAGGACACCACTAAACCCCCCCCCCCCTTTTTGCTCCACTTATCCTGGATGTGTAACCTAAGAAGATGACCCTAATGCCAGCCCAGAAAGCCCAAAGGAGATGCACACCACAATTACTCAGGTTTACTTAGCTTTATTTATATAGCACATTTCATACACACAGGCAGTTAAATAGTTCTTTACACAGGCACTGAAAAACTAACAGCATTAAAACCTATGGAAGCACACTGCATTCACCAACGTCAGAAGGTTTTCTCATAATTATGACTTACTGTCTCATAATGACAAGACCTGGATCTCATTATTATGAGAGCTTTTCTTGTAATAATGAGATTAATGCAGAGGCTGGAATGCTAAAGAACCTCTCTGATAATCATGAGGTTCTAACAAGTTCTTTAGTATCAAAGTCATTCAGTGTTCGTTCTGACTGCATCCAATTTTGCATAGCAGAAATGATCTGTTAGTAATGAATTCAGCTTGCTTAATGTTCCAAAATATAAACAAACATAGGCTAGAAACAGGCAGAATTCAGCTTGCTTAATGTTCCAAAATGTAAACAAACATAGGCTAGAAACAGGCCTCAAAGTTGCTGCCTCCAGTGTCCGGAGCAGGAGTTGGAACGCTTCAAAACCTGTGAGAGAAACGCTGGGTTTTTAAGATGTCTTCAGTAGGCTGTTAATTCAGACATAGCAAAATGAACTGCTGAGAAGTAATTCGCTGTACTTGGTGTTCCAAAATGTAAACAACTATAGCGCCCCCACATTGTAACACACTGTGTCCATAGCAGCATTATGTAGCTTATAGTCCACTTGTGGTTTGTCAGAATGTATCTGTTGGCACCAGTGGTGACTATTAATGTTTAATGCTTTGCTTTAATTACGAGTGCCAAAGATCAGGATCTTGTAATAGGCTAGTTGATGTTTCTAGCTCCTACAGGCCTACATACTATGTACATAATGAATGAGCTTAAATATCACGTTTTCCAAAATGTTTTTTTACATAGTATTTTGGAAAATGTCAGATTAAACTTTAAAAGTTCAATCAGATCAACAGATCATACTTTTACAAGAAATAGCAAGTATAATGTTGCCATGGATACGAGTTACTGTGGGCTACAGCTTGGGCTCTGTCTTAAGCCTGTATTTGTTTACATTTTGGAAGACCAAGTGCACCAAATTAACCATTATCAGTTCATTTTGCTATGTGCCATTGGATGTACTGGCACAATTACATTAATACTTTAGAAGACTTGAAAACCAAAACAAT
Organism: Monopterus albus; assembly: GCF_001952655.1. NCBI lineage: Eukaryota > Metazoa > Chordata > Actinopteri > Synbranchiformes > Synbranchidae > Monopterus > Monopterus albus. The sequence goes on along the minus strand of NW_018128278.1, from coordinate 220,997 downwards.
GTTTCTCAAGCAGGTTCTGAAGCTTTCCAGCTTCCTGCTTCATCCACAGAGTGAGTTGCACTGTAGGCAGCAAATTTGAGGCCTGTTTTTAGCCTATATTTGTCCATGTTTTGAATCTCTAAAGCCCCTTTTCCACTGCCTGGTACCAGCTCAGCTTGACTCGACTCATTTGTTTTTCCATCCAGCAAGTGTCGGGATAGTACCTGGTACTATTTTTGGTACCACCTCCATCGAGGTTCCAAGCGAGCAGAGGGGATATCAAATGGTGACGTGTAAACACAGCAGACTAGTGATTGGTCAGAGAAATCACATCATCAACATGCAAAACGACCTGTAACAAAGACGGCACCGTTTTTTAAAAGCAACGTTATTTAACACTAACCTCTACTTTACTGTAGTTACTGTACTAACTAAAAACAGCCACATACCAAGAATCAATGACGGCGTACCTTCGATGCCCTCCACTGTTACTGTGTTGGTTGGTGATGATGCCATGGCAGTGTAACAATGCCCTCCACTGTTACTGTGTTGGTTGCCGATGATGCCATGGCAGTGTAACGTGTCGCTATGACAACCAGCTACACTGAGAGTGGACCATCTGCAGTGGAAAACCAAGTACCTGGAGCCAAAAGCGAGTCAATCTGGTACCAGGCTGTGGAAAAGGGGCTCAAGGATGCTGAATTAGCTCTTAACAGGTCACGTTGGCTTTGTACCGACACCTGAATTACTTTGATGCTAAAGAATCAGGTTCTGTGGTGTTCCAACTTTTGTATCATCTCATAATTGAATCTTAAAAGTTCTCAAAAGTACAAGGTCAGGATCTCGTAACTATGAGATAGTGAGTCATAATTACGAGTGAAGATTCTCCGATTTCCACCGCCCTTTGCTGAATGCAGTGCACTTCTGTAAAAAGCAGAACAAAAATCATTTAAGAGAAATAAAATTAAGTTTAAGCAATGGGCAATGCAAAAGTTCTGAAACATGATTATCTAGCAGTTAAAGTGCAGTTGTAAGTTGCCCTGAATGCACCAGCTGAAACAAAGGTGCAGCATAAAAACCAGTCAGTCAATCAAAGGCACAGGAAACCAGCCGAGTTTTCACTTTGGACTTTTTACTCTTTGTAATCAAAATATGTAATAGTAGAAGTGGCAATTTGAATCTTCAAAACGCTTTAGCTACATTTGAAACAACCAATGATTCAAAATGTTTTGAAATGCTGGCTGTGCATGGACCACTGGCAAAAAGCTACAGATGTGCCAGAAACATCGCAGTAGCCGTCACACGACCGATTCGAAACCTCGAGATCGGAAACTTTGAACAGCTTTGAAACCATTTGTTCTTGGGTGTCGAAATTGCTGCTTCTACAAAGAGAAAACAACTCTGTACTTAGTTATTTCACAGATGTACTGTCAGTTGCCAAATGTGCAATTCTGAACAAAATAAATCCCAGTTTTTGTTCAACAAACTTGTGTTTCATGTATCCAAACGTCTCAAGAAATGTCAAGCACAGACATAAAGTACATTAACAATTACCACATTTGGTCTGTTTAAAATGTTTAAATCTTTGAATTATTAATTGCACGTTTAACGTTTTCATGACGTAAGGTCTTTATCCTTCACATTTGCCTTCCCCTCTTTACACTGCTGCTAATTGGGCCCACAGTGCATTTCTGACTGAGACTTAATGACTGGCTAAATGCTTAATTAGTGCTCTGTAAATCAGGTGATGCCCCGGGCCGTCTTTAAAAGTGGACAAACACATGCATGTGTTAACAAGAAGAGTTTCTATACTAGTGGCCATAAGAGAAGTAAAGCAGGATCTGAGCTGTTTGAGGAGTAATGTACCACAGTTCAACTTATTTATATTTACTCTTTAAAAGTACCTACTTTACCATAATCAGCAGCCTCATCTATAGTCAGTAAAATTATTATTTTTTATTTCCTACAATGCCAATTATTTTACCCCCAAAAGACAGATACTGTACATTTCTTGTAGAAAATCTGCAAATGATGAGGGGAAAACACAGAATCTACCTTTAAATGTGTCATTTCAACTTTAACAAGTTTATTTCTGATAACAGACTAATATTTATGTAGTGCTATAGCTCATAGGGATTAATTGCATTTCTGTTCAGCTGTGTCTGTAATAAATTTTAATATTTTATACTTTTAAATGTATGATGTTTAACACCAAACTGACCTTTAGCTGGAGTTTAGCCGTTTTATATTATCTGCAAAATGTTACATGCTACTTCCACAGAAACTGGACATTTCTGTGATATAAAACACGTGCTTTTAGCTGAGCCATCAGTTAACCAGACGTGGTACATGCATGCAGGGTTGTGTTAAAATGACCTTTTGGGAAGACAGGGTTGATACAGGTTGATTGGTGGCTCGATCACTCCTTGCCGTTTTGCTGCTTCTTAGAACCACTCCACCTGCAGCACCAACCGTCTACATGCTCCATTTTCGTGATGTAGAGGAGAGGCTCAATGCTGCTGCTCAGGTCCATCATGGAGAACACACTGACGCCGATTTGACAATGTAAAGTCACAAATGAGTAGTAGGAAGCAAAGGGCATGAGAGCCACAGATGGCAGGTAGTTGACTACGATGATGGCCAGGATAATCAGCACCATCTTAAAGGCCTTCTTCTTCACAGGGTGCATTTCCTCCTTTCCCATCACAGAGCGGCGGAGGACCCAGATGATGGCGATGTTGCACAAGACCATGACTGCAAAGGCAAAGAGGATGACACAGCTGAAGACTTCGTTGACCGTTATGTATCCCAAGATGCATTCGGTGCCACCATAAGCCAGGACGAGACACCAGACCACGACTGAAATGCCAAGGCGGATCCTGTTGTCACGGATGTTGGTAAAAAGTAGTGGGTGTACCACGGCTATGTAACGGTCCAGACAGATGCACACCTTAAAAAGCAGACCAGAAGAAGGATCATGTTACAGTATGCTTTGATGCATTTTCCATTTTAATGGTTCATGCACCCTTTTTTTTTTTAAATACTCAGTGGCAGCAGCCATCTGGCCTTTATTTTTTATAATTACAGACAGCTATGCATTTGCTGTGTTGAGGGGGAAAAAAAAAAAAAGAGCTTAAAATTGTAATTCTGTATGTCTCGCTCACTGAACAATCCATGGAAGAGAAGCCCCTAACCCCGGTCATGTTAGGGGCTAAACTGGTCCAAGCCAAACAACAACAACAACAAAAAAAAGCTAAAAATGTGGTAAATGATCAAGATTAAAATGTATAAATATTTAAATCTGACTTGAAGTTTTTAAAATATCTGAGATTTATAGGTGTCTAGAAGCTGAAAAATTATGACAAGAGGCTATAAATATGAAATACATAGTGGCAATCGTTAATGCTTTTTCTCATTTTTAGAATAAAATGCACAGACTTGCAGCTTTTATCACTGCACAAACACAAAACTTACCAGAAAGAGCGGTGCTACATCCTTGACCCCGTATGCAAAACTCTGAAAATACCAAACACGACTGTCATCCAACAGCAGTCGGTTCACCATGTCTACAGGCGTCATCAGGCAGAAGTAAGCATCCAGGATTGCCAGGTTAAAGATGAAGATGTCAGAGCTGGATGCATCATTCTTTTTGCTGGCGATCTGCCAGATGACCAGGATGTTACAGGGAGTCCCCACAACCAGGTTTAGCACCTTGACTGCATAATAAAAGATGAAGCCATAAGGGGCCATGGCACACGCGGTGACCTCGTACCATAACGGAGGTCCACGGAGGTCATCGGGGCTGGTACTGTTCATGTAGAGTCCAGTGGCGGGGTTCATCGTGGTGTTGGACATTGTGACGAAGACGTTCTACAGCTGGAAAAAGAAGCTGTAGCACTATGTGAAAGAAAGCAGAATAAAGGAGTTAGTTTTATTAACCACATTTAATTTTTGTACATTTTGACCCCTAAAGAATGCCAGTCACAGAATTTCTCAGGTTTAAGGCACCAAAACTCATTTATTCTCCATCAGCATACAGAACACATAACCAGGCATCACATCAACTCATCTTACCTCAATGGGGTTCACGATGTCCTGCAGCCCTATTGTGCTTCACCACCTGCAGAACGTTCCTGCATGTAGCTCCAGATCATCAGGGCCAAGGGCTTAAAAACAAACTCTACAGGGACTCTTGCCATTGTTCGGATTGGGCCAGTGTGAGGGGACATCGGCTAGCCTTCCCTCACCGTGCTGTCCAAGATAAGCTGTGATTGGGCAGCAATTCCAAATAGAGTTGCTGAGACGTCTTCAGTGATTGGACAATCTAGATTTGTACTAAAGGGCGTGTTTAGGCTGAGTTAGCTAGGGTTGGGATTATGTCCACGTAGACCGAGTTATACATGGTGCTGGGACAAATATTATTGACTTTACTGCCATATTTTCAAGCGTTTGAGTAATTAGTGTATGAGGGGGACTGTCCTTGCCTTCAGGGCTCTCAATTGATGAAAAACATGCCTGCAGAACTTTTCTTGAAATTGCCATTTGAAAATCACTTTTTGTGCCAAGAATGCACAAACCAATATTCAGAGTTGTAGCATTATAAAAACTTTTGTCTTATAAATTCCCTAAGCCGCTGACCTGAGACTGCATTCACATTTTTCTCATTTATGATTCATGCTGGGGGGTAAAAAGCTAAGCTGATCCCAGCTGAACATTCATCCCACTGATGCAACTGTACACTATTCAGTAAACAGGTGATGCAAGGAAAGCATAAATGAGAAATCTCATGCAAGGTGTTACTAATGTGCCCAGACTGTGCAAAGTGTTGAGAAAGAAAAGCCTGCTGGGAATGCAAGCTTGCAAAGTCACGACAAACACCCACTTACATAAACTGTTGTGTGTTTGTCACATTTTTCATAATACACCCAACAATTTTGTGAACGACAGCTTACTTGTCATGGGGACTACTATTCAGTAAAGGACCTTTGTCAAATCTGATTTGACAGATCTGGCTTGAGATTAAGAAGCTAGGAGTCTGAAAGATGTGAGCAAGATGCTATCAAATAGCATTATGGGAAATGTAGGATCCACCTTAAGCAAAAGCAGAAAGAAAGCCAGAATGCTTTGCTTGGTTTAAATGTAAGCTAAGCAAAACCACACTATTAATATCTACTTGTAGAAAAGTTTGTTTCGATTACAATACTAATTTAATTCAACTAATTAAGAAAAAGTATGTTTCTCCACTGTTGTATCACGCCAATTCCGCATGTCAAAGGTGAAAGCTGAAACTCGATGCTGAGATGAGCTGTGCTGCCGTTTAGAGCAACTTCACGACGTGTGGTACAGAGAAATAAAAGGAAAGAGCTGGACTGTATTTTGGATGGTAGACGGAAATACATTATTTTAAATATCATGTTATCACTTTATATACAGTAGAATACAGTTAATTTTCAGAAATCACATCTGAGAATATTTAAAATAGAAAAGATACAGTGGTAAATGATTGTATTCAAACCTTATGTAATAAACATGTCTTCAGCAACCTACATTAGGAAAGATTAATACTAAATGCAATGATATATATATATTTGAATGTTTTATTTTATAAACCAGACAAACATTCCAGTTTAGCTTACAATTAGGAAGTGACAGCCAAATCCTTAACACCTCAGACAGTATCTGACACATGTATTTTTAAAACTGAGTAACTAAAACACATGAACAGATGTTGAGAAGATGAACCTAATTACTGATCAACTTAAGCACTGTTCTCCATGTTGCTCATATGGCTTTACACACAAGAATAACTGGCATTAGGACTATACAGACCTCTTTTAGCTAACAGAAATCAAATAAAACCTTTACATGACATTACACATTGTACTGCGTACAGTGTGTCCTTGACATAATATGCTTCTCAAAAGCCAATCAAGCTTCATTTCAGTGTATTAAATAAGTCCTAAAGATTTGTAAGTGCTGCAAATCATAATTTATGGTTATACATATACAAGATATTTAAGGAATAACTGTACCAAAATCCTTGTAACTACAATCACCAGCTTAAAAAGGCAGCACATTACGATTCTCATATAACCAGCACATATTTTACCTAAATATTTTTGTCCTCTCAAAAGAAAAGTTAAAGTATTAAAGACACACCAATGTATATATTATAAAAATACATACCAATACATCATTTTTGGATGCTGGGTTGTAACGTCCCTTTGTCATGATCCGAACCACGAAATCCTCCTCTAGCTCACCTGTCTCTTTTTCTACATGCTGTTTAAGACTAGAATATTTTTAAATCACACAAACCAGTGAGAAAGGATTTTACCAGGATTCACGTCATGATAAAAACAAGTGTCTAATATTTTTTACATCTTCTGTCAAAATATACTGTACAAACAAACAATCAATACACTGAATGACAGCTCTGTCACGTGCAGTCCAATCAGCATTTGCTTCAACAGCTACACTGCGTTTTACAGATTGGAATGGTACGCTTCGATGATTTGGCAAGTCGTTAAACTACTGTCAAGTCAATCCTACAAACAGACATAACACTCGAATTCATGAATTAATTTCTCATTTTAAAAATAAATAAATATCTTTCCTGACTGTGTAGCTCATAAAAAGCGTACAAGGAAGTAGAAACAGAGACATCATGCAATCAAAATGACACTTTTCAAAGAGGTTTGAAAACACGGAAGAGGATTAGGGCCACTACAACATTTATGACTTCTGACTCTTTGCTCTCAGAATTCTGACTCAGAATAAAATCTGAATTCTCAGAAAAGAGTCAGAATTAAAATAAATTTTGTTCAGTGGCCCCAACCCTAATCCGCATGGAAAAGAGCTTTCAAGTATTCAAGTACAGGCAATAAAATCAAAACGGATTGGTTAAAACTTGATAAAAACAAAATTTACTAAGCTGCATATTTCACCTTTTTTATGAATAGTAAATAAAATTTAGCTTACTAAAACAATACTGTTTAAAAATTCAAACATTCATGCGGCCGTCTGTGTAACGTGTACCAACTGCCTTAAGGCATGTTCACATTATAGAGGAAAAACAAGGGTCCTGCGCTACTTTCTTAGCTAACGCGACAAAGCTAACGTTGTTAGCAGTAGATCACTACATTTTAGAGGCTCAAACTGTGTTTTTCTAAGCAAGCCTGGTATCAACAGTGGTCTGCTGATAATTTGTCTGTCTTTATCATATTTTGATATGAAGATCATGTTATTGTACAGTTTGGGAAATTCAGAAATGTTGGTTACGTACTGTGACCTGAGATTCTCTGAGTATAGGCACAGCCAGGGCCAAACAGAACACAAGCAGGCAAACTAGTTTCACATCAGTTCAAGCAGTGGTCAGCGGTGACTGGCTGCATTGCACACAAGGTCGGTGCACATTCAAACTTTCGACACCCCCTCTCGCTCTGTGCATGTTTGCACAGCGCACCACATACACAGCAATGACAAGTTGTGGGCATAAGCTGTTTTTCCACGATAATGTGAACACGTCATTATAATACCTCCCCATCAGTCAACAACCAAAAACTGGAAGCATATCCTGTCAAAAACAACCAGTTCAGGTAACGGGAAACAAAAATGCTCGACTGAAAACAAACTAGACCTTTATACTGTAAAGATTTTAAATACTGAAAATCATTTAGTGCCCAAAAATGGAAAGCGCATGTTAGAAATAAGCTTATTTGTTTTTCATATAACTTCATCATCTATGTGCTGTGGCAGGAAGCCTTGAGGTGCACGACTGTGACCAGTTGTTGCTGGCTCCAATCCTCTGAGTCAGTAAAGTTAACTTTAAAACACTTCTCAGAATACCACGGAGCAGCGTCTTTTAACACCCAACTGCCCCAGTGCAGCTGCTCACTGGGAGACTAAAAACAAAGTGGCATTTTACTGGGGACCTCCCAGGTGGCACTGTGCACAGTGAAGCAGGAAATCCCTGATAAAACAGCAACAATAATTAACAACATACGTTTAAAAATTATTTTGTGGCACGCTCAAATTATCAGAAGAACCAAGTTTTCTGAACTCTATGCTTACAAGTAGTTTCCCTAGATAGATCGCCGATTTTTGGAAACATTTGACACTTATTCAAAGCAAAGTTAGCTCTTTCAAATATGTAGAAAATATAAATATGATTTCTGTCATTTCAAAATTAAACAGTCCAAAGAAAAAAAAGCTAAACCAGTTGACCAGCCAGAGTACCATTAGTCAACAGCAAACTATTTTTCAGTAGCATCTGGCCCTAAAGACAAACCAAGCCAACAGTCAGAATTTTGTTTTTTTCTAAAGTGTACCTTTTTTTTTTATAGGTTTGATTGAGCTGCACGGCGAGGTCAGTGAATCTCACGTGGAGGCGATTTTTCCATGCACACGAAAGCGGTAAAGACACGTATATTCGACATGACCCCAGTTAGTGAGAACATGCAGCTCCACAAGTCGATAAACCTCATCACTAGGGTTCTGCATGAGGGGGATGGGGGCGCAGGAGGAAACAAAAAGAGAAAGACAACAGAAGTAGTCATAATGAGAGCAAGTTGACATTCAAGAATTAACGGGTGCCATGACAGCTTATGCTAACCTCACACTCAGTAGTGGCTTGGTCAGTCCCTGTCTTTGTGGAAATATCTTAATGTCATTGTCCGTTTTGATTCGTTAGTTCAAACTTACCAGCAGCTTAAACGTCTGTGTCGAGGTTCCATTCTCATCGTAGGTGAATGAACCCAGCAGTGTTCCTTCGTCTGTGTCATGTTTCAGTCCCTAGGAAAAAGAAATTACAATAAAAGGCCCAAAGATTAGGAGAGCCTCTTAGAACTACACAATCTTTATTCACAATTAAGATGGGGCTCTTCGGTAGAGGGTGTGGAGCCTACTTAATAAAATGAAATGAAAAGGAACCAAGGCACTCGTCTTTAAAAAAAAAAGTTAAAATGTTTTTAATATACTGGCAAATTCTGTAAACAGAACATGAGTAAAAAGTAACTGACATTTCAGCATCTAGCCTTCTTCAGGAAGATTCAGAAAAAGCATGGTAAAGCAAAATTAATGCATCAAAGTTACTTCTTAAATCATATTCTGAACTTGCCAGTATAATAGACATTTTAACTTTGTAAAGATAAATTCCTTGGTTGCTTTTTCGATTTATTTACCAAGAAAAATTACACTATGGTTAATATTCAGAGTGTGAACCACTGTGTTTTTCCTCTGAGATTTAATCAGAGGGATATGACTTCTACAGTGCCTGCTGGGTAATGACCAACACAATTACAGCTTATAAACAAAATTCTAATGAATTAAATAAAAAAGAAGCCACATAAACAATGCTCAAAGTCTACAAACCTGTATCAATAATGGCTATTGATCTCTATTCAGCAGGCCCCAGGATATATTCTGAGAACGTTATATCCAAAATGTACAGACTGTCAGCCAACAGTGATAAGCACTTTTGCAAGTGTTTAACAAAGTGCTAAAATGTTAAAAGGCGTATTAAATGATATAGTCCTAGAAATAAAATCCATATCTGCAAATCCACAACCCGTGGCTGGACTGATACAAGCATGTCCTTTTAAAACTGCTATAATGTGATATCAGCATTAACCCAACTTTTCAGTGCATCTGTATATTAAACAGGGTCTATATACAAATTGTGTAGTAATGTGTTTACTAATAATGTATTGTTAAGAAAATCTGGAGCAGAGAACATATGAGGGAAGTGATCCAACACTTAAAAAACACCATGGAAAGGTCATGTGTCAGTGCTGCTCTGTACTGGGAACACTCACATAGACTTCAAAGTCTTTGGGTGCGGAGTCGATGTAGCCGGTGGGGGAGTTGTATCGCGGCAGGTGGTCCAGCGTCACATGGGTTATCCTTATGGGGTGAGAAAGAGAGATGACAAGAGTCCCCTCGACACCATGAAACGCCCAACATCTCCCTGGGAGCAGCACGGGGTAACCCTGGGAGGGAGGAGAGAGATGTAGTTAGTAACAGGGTTTTCAGATAAGTAATAATCCTAAGGAGGAAAGTGTGCTTTTCTAAATGGCCCAAGCTTCTTTTGGGACACCGTGACCAGTGCTGGACATTTTGGAGCAGTGTTTTAAACATTCTGACCAGCGGTTCTCATTAGAAAATGATGTTATGGCAACCAAGTGTTAGACGCCAACGTTAGTTTAGTCCAGGTATCTTTATGTAACGTCAACTGACTTGCTTCCCTGGCTAACGCAACCTACTTACACTGATTGACAGGTTATTCCTGTTGCCAGCTTATTTAGATTTGGAATTAAGTCCCCTTTTTACCCCTTTTTTTTTTTTTTTTTTTTACATTCATCTTGATAGGTCATCTTTTTAGGTTCATTCTGCTTCGGCACTCCACAAAAAGAAATAGGTGCTGCGACTAAGCCTTTCTGTGGTAGGGCAAACCCTGAGTAACACTGGTAGTACTGCTAATGTTTATCTGCCAGGAACGAAGAGACTGGGGAACAGAAAGTACTGATGTTATCAGACAGAAGAAAAGATACAAGGAAAACAAAGAGCGGGAGCTGATCGATATACCTGAATAACTGTGCGTGGGCTTTCAGATGGGTACCAAATGGGGAAACCAAACAGGGTCACACATGCTGAACGAATGCGAAACGTCTCTGAACACCGGGTACTGATCACACTGGCACCTACACACAAGGACACACAATGTAAAATAAGCAATAATAATAATTTGGAAGGTGAACAAATTGACAAATTGCTACTTTATTGCTTTTTAGTATTTCTGTTTTGTTTTCCCAGGTGGTTGATGTATTAAAAACCAAACAGTACACCGAGCTGATAAGTCTCTTGCACAAGAAGCCACAGTTACCTTGTTACATTAAACCTGTAATGCAGTACTGCTAGCTAAAGCCAACTGACAATGACACGGAGATGTTTCTGACCTTGAGTCTCCAGGGCAAAGTCGGGCATTCTGTCAGCCATGGGATGCCCACAGTCTGCGCAGCTTCCTTTGTCAACAAGCATGACTGCATCTCGCTCCTTGTCACATTCACACAAAGTTCATACTGTAAGAATTGATGTGCGCTGACACAGGCTAAAACATACAAACTAATTATTCAGAAGTTCAATCAACAACTAATGGGCACCACCATATGACACAGGAAATGAAACTCACAATAACAGACATATGTACTGTGATTATGCTTATTTGGGTTTTAGAGTCAGTACATGGTCATAAAATCCATCTATACCGTTTCTCCACCTACCTTGATGCGGTCAGTTAGCCATTTCTCCATTGCCTGTTCAAGCTCTGGGGTGAGATGGTTGTGGACAAGGGTGGTGCTTGTATCCGGACAGGGTGCTGGAGGCTGCATCTGCTGGATGGATGATAACTCCTGGGAGAGCTACAAAAGGCAGGGAGTCACATTAAAATCATGCACAGGAAACAGGTCAGGTGGGACCTGAGAGGGGATAGCTATGCACGTCTTGATCAGTGCTGTTACCCTGGCATTCTGGGTCTCCAAAGCTTGGATCCTGAGGCTGAGGCTTGCAGCAGAGTTGCGGCTGTCTGTCTGGTAATCAACCAGCTGCCTGCCCAGCCCAGTGACCTTCTGCTCCAGATGCAAGCGACTGTCCGACTCCACAACCTCGAGCTTGGCTTTCAGATCATGCATGTCCAGTTGTATTCGATTCTTCATCTGAGAAAGAAATATGTGGGAGTGTCAATGTAGGGTGGACATTAGAGGGAAAGGTCATCCCTTCTCATTTCTAAGCCAAGAATGTCATGATTAAATTTCAGATATACCTTTAACCACAGACCTTTGATGCACTTTTACAATTGATTAGTAGTTTCTTTTCTCAAAATCAATTTAATTGAGGTCATGGGGTATTTAGCTGTAACAAGCTGAAGAACTATTTAGTACTGGGGTAGCACTGCTTGTAATTACACAAGTGTCTGTCTATTACCAACTCCCCTCACAAGATGTAATTGGTGAATTTATACAAATTGTAAAGTTTCATAGAACAATATAACAAAAAAACCATATCGTGGAAAAATAATCTCCTGTTCCCTGCAGTTCTCCGTTACTGCCACCAGATGGTACTGTAGCACAGCTATTTTTTTGTTCTGTAACAATCCTGACCTCATCAACTATTCAACACTTAGACACAGAAAAGAAACAAGAGAAGGCAGAAGACAACAGAGAAAGACAAGAACAGAAAGAGGGCGAGAGAGAATCTTCAACCTGGGAAAGAAGTTGTTCTTGCTTCAGCTGCAGCTCCGCCTGCAACCAACCACACAGATACAGGTTACACTTGCAAAAACATATTCTAAATCAACATATGACCCTGTTTTGTTATAGTAAGCTGGCTTATATGTATATAAAAAAAAGTTTTCAATCTGGAAAAACACAAAGGAAAACTTGCAGATGATCTTATCTTACCAAAAGGTGCTGCATCTTCGCTTCTACAACAGTAGACACAACAGCTGAATTCTGGAAGGACAAAACGACTCTTAGTACAACTGAGATAACATTAAGACCCCAAATGTTCATGTCAAAAGTCACGTTTGACTTTTCAAAGCCCTTTAAGGATGGTTGAAACTTCCCAGGCCCCATTTGACCTAAAGAACCCTACCACTGCAGGTGCAGGATGCATGGTGTTGGGTTGAGGAGCAGGACTGACAGGGATAACAGGTGCACTCTCGCTTCTTGTCTGTGACAGGGTCTTTGTGACAGTCATGCGGGAGATGAAAGAGGCGAATACAGGAAGGAGGAACCAAATACCTATAGAAAACAGGAATGATAGCACCTTAAGGACAGCACTTAGAAACACTCTGCACAAAGTAAACATCACCCGACTCTATGAATCTCCTGAGATTAAAAGTGAAACTTTAATGACATTTACCTCATTCAGTCACAATGAGGTGTGGACATGTGAGGAAAAACTCAAGCTGAACACACACATTTTAGGGCAGACATTAACACCTCTCTTTACCAGTTTCCTAGGGGTAACACTAATCTAAAACATCTTCAGAAGAGTAGTGTGGTAGGAAATGGATTATCGCTTTACAAAAAGGTATAAAATACTTAAGAGCTATATCATTTAAACCGTCTCTTTGTGACAAAGAAACACTGAAAACTGGACTTGAATGATTAAGTCACATCCTAACAAGACACCCCACATGTCTAAGGGGAAGATGAAGCGTTTCCAAAATTTGCCAGATGACCAGCAATCTGTTAAATATGTCACTTACATAGAAGCAGAATGAGGAGGAGGAGAACCAGTAGACACGCCTTCTTCATGCGACCGCTCCATGGTGCTTTAGCTGAGGAGAAGAGAGCTGAAGTTGATTTGTAGGGATTTTGAACAGCTGAAGCAACATCACATGCAACCATTGTGAAACCACAAACCTGCTGGCATGTGAACACATAATGTACAAATTAACACTTTTATTAAAACAAGCACAGGAACATACTGTACACACGCTGATACATGTGCAAGTACACAAAGACACACTTCATCACACACACAAACACCATACCTAAAGCTGTGACATGAAATAGTTTTGCCTGAGCTGCGGCGACCATCAACGACACCCAGCCTGTACAAAACATATGAAACAATGAGATGATCACACTGGCACGCATTGACACAAACATGCAAAAACACACATATCCATACACCTCAGTGCTCACCCATCAGTGTAAAGAGGGCACTGCTAATCCGGCTTCTGTATCCAGAACTGGGAGCCCCACTGTTAGCACTCCTACTTGTACTGCTGGGGGTGACTGTGGGCTTCCTGTAAGTGCCCTCAGAGGACGAGTACCCTGAGCTGTCCACACCGCTCTGACTCAGCTCCTTGTGGTTGGGCCGGAGATGTAATCCTGGCGTGTTGAAACTGCACAGTCCAGAGTAAGGCCTCTTCTCCGGAGGTACTGGGTGGGTGCATGTAGGTGTCTCACTCCTGGCTGATGATGGAGCCAGGGCAGGCCGAGGGGTGGCCACGGTGGGGACATAGGGTACGGTCCTCACGACTGGCTGGGTCTGGCTGCTCGCAGGAGGACTCGGGACTGAGAGGCAGAGGGGTGACAAAGAGAAGCAAAAATGGAGAGCAACAGAATCAGAGTCTTTATCACCAGGTTACTGCACTGAGGTGTTTTCTGCATCTTGTTATAGAGACAAACATGGATGAATTGTTCAAAGTGATGGCACAGGGAAAGATCAGCTGTGAATAACTTTGTCTTCTTATACCCAAATGGTGTAAGAACACATTTCTGAAAGAACATGCATTCTACATGTATTAGACCTTTGACATAGTGCAACAAATGTTATTTGTGAATTAATTTCTCAACTATTTTTTGATTAAATTACAATTTAGTCCAGTTGTTTGACCACTTCAGTGGGGTCACCAAATATTCAGATGTCTGTAATGAGGACAGGACCATTATCTGCAGTGTAACATTATTTCTTACTGCTTCACTTTTTACTCTAATCTTTGCTTCTGTTCTTGTGAATTACTGTATAATTTTGCCTGTTCAAAGAAAAAAAAATCATTGGTTGAACATGTTACAATTTGGTTCTGAAAGAAATGAATGTATTTCTCTTGAGACAATGGACTGTTACTGTAATGTCTTGTTACCATCAGACTGGCCTGGGGTCATGGGTGGATCAGAGCTAGCATTGCTATTGGCTCTGATGGAGGTACGGGGGCCGGATTTGCGGGCCCCTGGCTTCTTCTTGAAAACCCTGAACACACACACACACACACACACACAAGGCGCACTGTTAATGATCTAACAAAGGCGTAAACTAGGGATGGCTCGATACCAGTTTTTCCCATCCGATACCGATACCACAAAATTTAGTATCTGCCGATACCGATTCCTGTCCGATACCAAGTAAATTGTTAATATATTTGTATAGATTTACTGCTTAACCAGGCCTTCTAAAAATCATGTATCAAAACTAAGAAAAAAATATTTTAATCCCCAAAAGGAAGAAAAGCCCACAACATAAATCAAGATATTGAACACTGCTGCTTTTTTATTAGGATTTTTAACCATGCAGCTTTTAGCAGCATTTTACAGGGCCACACCACTATTAAATAGTCAAAACAAAATTTAAATATTTATTATAAAATCCAACTAAAAAAAGTGCAGCC
>NW_018128278.1:160681-205779 GCF_001952655.1 Monopterus albus | reverse complement strand
GTTGTCTGTATATATTCTTCGTACTCCTGTGCGTGGTGCTTACGCAAATGTTTAATCAGGTTTGAAGTGTTGAAGTTGGATTTGGTACTTCCACCCCTGGAAACACTCGCGTTGCACAGGTTGCACTCGGCTGTTTTGCTTCCCTCATCCGGAAGCCTAAAGTACGTCCACACGGCTGACCTTATCCACATAGCGGCACTAACTTCTGAAACTAGCCTAGCATGTGCTACCCATGATGCATTACCTACACTTCACGTGACACATACTGCGGTCTGCTCACTTGCTTTACGATATGTCCGTTTAAGTTTAGCTAAACGTTGCTACATGGTATCGGATCGGACGGATTAAATTCTTTTATCCGATATCCGATCCAAATAATTTTGCACAGTATCGGCCGATACCGATGCTGAGTATCGGATCGGTACATCCCTGGCGTAAACACACTCACACACTGAGTTACTTACTTGACAGGGTTTTCACGGTAGGATATGTTTGTCACACTACTGGAGTCAGATTCTTCATCTGAATTGTAGTAGCCCCCGGACATCAGACGAGAACTCCTACGAGCCATGCCTGAAAGACAGACATAAAATAATAAGACCTAGTCTATCAACATTTTATCCATCCTAAATTGTAACATGCCAATGATCAGCTGGCAGCAGGTACAAGATACACGACATGCTTTGCACTTTATGGAGTCTACAGGGAACACTGATGCATTGTGTATTCGTGTTAACATTAAATGCATATTAATAAAAATGTCTTTTTCCACCAATTACCGACTAAATGTATCACATAGAATTAAAAAAAGCAAACAAACAAACAAAAGCAATCAGTTTAACTTCCAGCAACTTCATCTGTCAGCTTCCCAATGGAAACCCAACCCCCCCACCACTAACTAGGAAGGCTCCCATATGGTGATCATTAACTGTTTTGTGTAAAATTCACAGACAAACCTTAAAATATGCTCATCTTAAAAACTAAAGGTTTTCCAGTAGAGAATTAGGACGTGGCAAGCAGAATTTTATATTTTGTACAACTATAATAATTTCTTCTGATGTTAGCCGAGGCCAGGACTACAACCAACGCTTATTTTTGTTATTCAACACGTGTTCTTCTCCGGCAAGGCAGGATACAAACAATCCTGAATTTCATACCCGGTTACACCTGCTTTATCTGAGGTGACTGTTAGAAAGTATCTGCTGGGTTAACCTTCAAAACAAAAGGCCACTGCCATCACAAGGTTTATGTAACAGAATCAGTCTCATTGGTCACTGTCTTCTTCCTGTGCAGATAATTAGCATAAACCACAGCTCACAAGCTTAACTACTCATAGAGCTACCTCCTCTGGTAAGTAATGGAACCTGTTTACCCCTTTTTGTTTATGTTTTTTTAATTGGAGAAAAACACATCCGACATGATTAGTAGCAGGAAATGTATCACTATGTCAGCATTTACAAAATAACTTCATTATGCTGTGGATTTTCACTCCAATCTATGTTTATATTACTGTTTCAAAAGTGCTGTAAGCAGGAGGTTAATGCATCGATTCATCTGAATCCAAGTCAACTGTCTGTCCTGGCGGTCAGTGATTAGTTCATATGACCAGTGTTAGGATTGGATTTCAGGAGTTGCAGTTGTTTTATTTACTGTTAGTATTATTTTGCTTTTATAATGATAAAGTTTAGTATGACTGTGTTTTATTAACAGCACCATGTATCAGTATTAACCTGGCTCTCATACATGCACTATAGTTATAATTGTCAGCTTCGAGTCAACTTGTAGTATTTCTCATCTTCTTGGATAATTGTGCAAGAATAGATTGCATAGATAAGTGTCGTTCTGGAAACTAAAGATAAGATATTGTTAATTTATGCCATCTTACAGACGTGAAGTCTGACGGGCTTGAACTGGTCACCCATGTCTGAAGCATGAGTAAGGGGTTTTACAGAACAACAGAATCAGGGAAGTAAGTGACACAGCTAACTGCATGTCCACTTTCAGTTAGAGAGAAACACCTGAAAATAGAAGATAACAACACACACACACACACACACACACACACACACACACACAAAACCTATATGAACATTCTAGAATATTGATGTGTAACGTTCCACCCATGTACAGGGCAGTCCCAGCCCGAGAAGATAAATGTGACTGATTTGTGATTATCGAGGCTCTTGGAGACTTGTCGTCTCTTAAAGCCCAGCGCTGTAATAACTCTGCATTTAACCAGAAGAAAATAAATCTACGTAAAGCTGATTCCTGTTTCCTGAGTGTTACTTCTTGGGGCCTTCAGACAAAAGAACTGGTTAAATCTAAAACCAGCTCCAGACATAACTCTCTCAGTTCTCAGCTTTTCCGACTTCCATATGGAGGAAAGAGGTGACCATTTGCAGTGATCTGAAGCACATCCTGATATGTTGACTGGTTAGTGTGCATATCATGAACTCACGCAATGGACACAATATTTTAACATTTCTGCTTCTGTTCTACACTTATGCAATAAAACAACAAGAGTAACGAGACAAACTGGCCATTTAATTCTATGTTAGTAGACAAACGGCTTCTCGCTGCACAGAGTGAATCCCATCTATAACCAACTCTGTTTGAGGCTCAATTTATTTGATTCCACACCATCAGAAAATCCACTAAAGTTTGAAATGTGCTTTGTAAATTCCATCTTATAGCTTTATGACATGTTGTGCATCCTACTGAGCCTGATCTGTTTAAAGATGTGTGGTCTCAGAAGAACTAACCAAGTTAAAGTCTGAATTAACCTGATATCATTGGCTTGGGACTGAAGCAGAGAAGTAACTAAGTCATGCTACTGAAAAAGGCGGCAAGAGATGACAGGAAGGGAAGCTGTGGTTGGTTGTACCCAACAGACGGAGACAGGAAGTCAGTCTGAAAGCATGCTCATACAGACGCACACAAGAACTTCTACTCCAGAAAAGGCTGGCAAGGCTTAATTTACTCAAATTTAACTACTAGCTTTTAATCCAATCTGGTCTTCCCTAGCACACGTGATGAACATAATTTGTCCACATTTCTGCCAGTTTTACCTTCACCCACATGTTCTGTGCTCTGAGATCAGATCACCACCAAACGGCGTCAATGTTGAGAACAATCATCTGTCTTTATGACGATGCCCAACAGCAGTCTATTGCTGCGGGTGCTGCTGCCAGCAGACAAGCCTCTGTTTACAGCAAAGAAGGACAACACACAGCCAAACAAACTGCTTTTTCTGCAGCAGCTGCCAACATCATCATTATTCAAAACACTTGAGTGAAGAAGCTGCATATTACAACACCGAGGTTCTACACTGGAACAGTGATAACAGTGTGAAGTTACAGCGGAATGTGCATCCTTACTGTCTCTCACTCTCTTGTCCAACCACCAGATTCTTAATGCAAATTGGTTCTTTCATTTTCAATCTGCACATCAGCCTCTGACATCCACACCCTGTGAGACTTTCTATACAGGCAAAGAGAGATGACTGATACAGATTGGACTCTTTCATTTTCCTTAATAAATGTGGTTAAAGTATGATTTAAAATAAGGATGTGGTGAACTGGGACACAAATCTCACATCTTAAAAACTGGTTTTTTGTTTGTTTGTTTTGTTTTTTTAAATACGACATGCATTGTGCCGATTCGATCATCAACACAAAACCAACAAACAGCAACAACAACAAATATTTTGACTCCACAGCAACAGCAGCGTCTATATGTAACTGGGCAAACAAATTCAAACAAATGCCTCGCTTTGTCACGATCGCAGTAGATTTTCCTTTTTTTCACAGCACATCAAGAGGCTTTAGCGGTTTGTACTGTAAGTCCTTCAAATCCTCCATTCCACTTTAAATGGAGTCTGAGCCTAGCTCAGCACCCTTCGCCTCCTGAACACACCAACCCCCTCCTTAGTCGAGCAGAGGTACCCCTGCACAAAGCCCTTTCTCCTCTTCTGTGTTCCTTGACAATCAAATATTTGATTGCATCCCATTACCTTCTTTGTTTCTGGCTAATCATCCTATCAACCTGAACCAAATCATATCTTACAATTGCCCATTCATACTCCAAACAGCCATTTTTATCTCCGAGTGGATTGCAGGCCTTTCAATTTCAAGTGGGTTTTGTTCCACTAAGGAGGTTGCCAAGTAAGCACGTTTAGCCTTGGTCACTCTGTGTGTAATCAATCTGGAACGTCATAAATATGCAAACCTTTGCAAGATGGGGACATCCCCCAATACATATAGGGAATCCTGTTTGAGCCACCATCAGAACCACATGCCAAAAGAGACAAAAGGCGCTGTTCATCCAGAACAGGGAGCACAAACTGCTCAAAACACATTTAAACCATATGACATACAGCCACACTTTGAGTGATTCCCATGCAAAAATTAGCCTTTACCTTGATGAAGAACAGCAGTAAAGAAGCACATTAAGACATGGCACTGACTTCGTGTGTCAGATACTGTCGCTGCTCTGCCCTCAGCAAGTAAAACTCAGAAGCAAAACTCCAGAATCAAACTGTCCCTCAACGACAGCGAGCTGCCTGAGCCCACCCTTTGGAATCTCACGCCCCCTTATTGGATTTACAGGAAATGATTTATTGTGTAAACAAATACAAAGTGGCAGAAAATGAAATACTTTTTAGAGTGCAATGTTTAATGAAGTGTGGACCCACTCTGGTGATTCAACAGCAGTTTAAATGGAAAACAAGCCAAAACTGAAACACACAAACACATATGTACAATAATGTGAGCTAGGGCTGCAGCTAACAAATATCATAATTAGTCTATTCTTTTTTTCTTTGGTGTATAAAACATCAGATAAGAGTAAAAATGCAAACCACAGGACATAGGCAAAGAAGAAAATGTGATGTAAGCATAAGAGTAACAAGGTAATAAGGGGAAGAATGAGCTAGACCAGTCTGGGACAAAGCCAATGGGACTGTGGAGAACAAGACAGAGAAAGGCAGGTGGCAGAACAAAGGTGAAAGACTGAATGGTGGACAAAAATGCAAAGCAGAGGAAAGATGAATTGGGAAAGTGTAAGAGAAATTTCTGTGTCAATTCACAAGAGAGAAACCAGCAAGGGAGTTTTGCCAGAGAGTGGAAACATGCAGAAAAAGAGGGAGAGAAAAAGAGGAATGAGAGGCTGAATTGGCAAATAAAAAGTGAAACCAGTGGGAAGGAGCAGGCAGAGAAAGGAATGCAGACGGCCAGTCTTCAAAACAAAACCCACTGGCAAATGGCAAACACTGTGGCTAACTTTATGACAATGCCAGTGAAATATGACTCAGACATAGAGAGCAGATGAGTCATCCATATACATTGGCTTCACACAAATTACCCCAAGCCTATGCAAAGCAGAGAGAAAACACTACCTGAAGTCAGCTACAGTACCTAACAGGGCTTGTTTGCACCAGTGTAAACCAGATGCTTGAACTGCATTCTCTGTCTGTCCAGCTCTCTACTCTGTTAACAGCTTGCTGTATCCTGACTTACAGTAAGACTAGAGTATTGGTGGGAAACATGGACAAGCCTGGGATCCTGTGGACAGAAGTGCCACTAGAAAGGCTCACTGTGGAGCCTTGGGTGTCTGGGTACCGAGGCTGTCTGAGGACTCCTGCCCAAGAATCTCAGGTGGGCATTCATTTCAGCAATATTCTTATTTTAGTGCTATGAATCGGGTAGCAAAACAAATATGGATATATTAGCACAAATCATACAGGATAAAACAATTTGTTTCAGCTCCTATTTTGGGAGAGAATTTAGGGCTACAATTAACAACTGTTTTCATTATGGATTAATCTGCCATTTTTCTGAATTTGTCATTTTCAAATGTCTCGTTTTGTCCAACCAACAGTCAAAAACAAAAACAAACAAACAAAAAGTTAGTCTACTGTCTTATATGACAGAGAAAAGCATAAAGCCAGAAAATGTCAACTTTTCTGCTTAGAGAAATGATTGTTTATCAAAATAATCAGCTGGAGAGTAACATTCATTGTCATAGAACTAACTAATCTATTTATTATTGCAGCTCTAGTTTTACATACATACTTGATCGTCTTTAAATGAGAAAGACCTACAACTCAATAATTTGACTACAGTTGCCTGTATTTTCACTTGTTTCAAATCATGATATGAGCACAATAAACTGTGCTGCTATATTTACACAAAGCACTAGAAACAAATAAAACTATTAAAAGCGACCACGATTACCTGGCAAGGCGCTGTAAATGGAGAAACAAGCAGAAAATGGCAGCAATCTTGTGAAAATAGAAGTTGTGTGAATAGATGGATCAAATTGCGACCAATAACACAGGATGGGAGAAAAGGGTAGAGGGCAAGGACAAGAGGAGAGAGAGGGAAGTGTCAGGAAACATCCATGAAGAGAGGACAGATGGGAACAAAGCCAAAGATGAGCCATGCTTATGTTGCAACAATGCTGTGTCTTCATGCTGTAAACAGGGTTTTAATGGAATAACTGTGTGTTCAGAAAGTTGTCACTCTGCAATGTTTGCTTTAACCCATGCCTACATCCCTTCAAAACATTTGGTAGAAAGGACCCTATTTATCATAAATGCACAATAAATCCTACCAATGGTCTGTTTTATTTAAACTGTTTGTTATTGTTGTCCTGCATTATATATTTTACTCTATTACCTTTGTATTAAACGGATACGTTTTGATATGGGGTCTCTAATAAAGTGCCAAACCCTAATGACACAGCTGGTGTTCTGACAAGGCCTAACGAGACATGTTACAACTTATTGGAGCAGTATAAAATAAAAATACCACTTTACACGTGTTTAGTAATGTTCCTTGAATGTATGTTGCAAAAGTTCTTTGTTCTATATTTTTACGTTAACACTTTGCTTAACCTACATGACATTTTAGTTAGCTGGTTAGCTTTCTAGGCTATCTTAGTAGATATGGTTTAAAGTAACGTTAGCTAATTCAGCTTTGCAAACATACAAAAACATTCCTGCACAATTAATTGATGTAGCATGTAACATAATTGTATTTTGAGCCCCACAATAACAGTAATCGTTTTGAAATTAACCGTGAGATTTAACGCTAGCTTAAGGTTAACAGAGTCCTCCAGGCTACATAAACTAGGTTAATTAAATGTTGTTTTTACGCAGAAGTCCTTAAACCAATCAAAGCATCGCCCAGCAGAACACATGCACATTGGACACCGCGCACAATAAAAGTCTGTGGTTTTATTTCTAACTTTAACTGACCGTTATTAGACACGACACTTTGTGTGCTTAACTTACCTCGTTATGTTGTGAGCTCTGTCGCAGTTGAACAAAAACACCACGCCAACCAACAAACCAGGCGGTTACGAACTGTCAAATTCACTGACAGGAAATGATGATAATCCTCTTCAGCCCCCCGCGACCACCAAACTCCGTTTAAGGAAGCATCCCCACTTTGTTCAACTTTGTCGAAGTACACCAATAGCAGCTTAGCTAGCGATGAATTTTCATTAACAAAATACTGGAGCCGGATAGCATAACTGTGAACTGAGACGACATCCAGCCAGACGATCTCGATGTGACAGCTCGTCGACTGTTTCGTTTCTGTTGACAGCAGCCGAGTCAAGCTAAACAGAGTGAATGTAAAGACTTCCGGTACTGGTTTACAAAATAAAGCTCTTCGCGCTTCGCTATTTGCTCTTCTTTCTTTCTATCTTTCTTCTTCTTCCTCTTCCCCTTCTTCTTCTTCTTCTTCTCCTTAATATAAACAGTAGGTGTAAAGGCTGAACCTACATCCTATTCCTACTCTTTTTTACAAAACACGTTATTAGACATGATCACTAACATCAAGCAAAAAAACCCACACTCTCATAATGGCATTGCGATTTTCTGATCATAGCTACATTTCTACAACTGTTCAATAAAATATTTTTAACCCCACTAACTGTGCTCATGTTCGCAATTCCTCACTACAGCTGGTCCATAAATTCACCCCTTTAACTGAAATGTTTTGTTTTGTTATTTACACTGGCCCTCACAATGGTGAGTTTAGCCAATTTAATCATAATCGTCCAGATCTCTAAAAGTTCTAGTATTTCATTTAATAAACAGTGACTTGGATAGTTCATGTTAAGTAGTTTTTTTATTTGGTTTAGCTAAATTGTGTATGATTACCTTGTTTGATTTATCAGTCATTATTTATTAGGACCAAAAAGACATTTTCACAAGGAAAAAGTGCATAAGCCTTTTTTTTTTATTTTTTTTTTATTTTATTCTTTTGTACACGGCCATAAGGATGATGCTGTACCATGGGCGTTGTACAATACTGTAAACTGTTTCCGGTTTGTTTCAAGTAGTTCATAAATTGAGAAAGAAAAGAACGCAGCCCGCCCTCTAGTGGTGATATATGTGACCTCCATGAAACGCTTCTCTTCACCTGCTATTCAGGCAATTGACACACAGTGGCGCCATCTCGCCATGTATAACTAACCCAGTCTAACACCCAGATCACAAAAACTGATGCCTTTAACAGAGAAGGACCTCACAGATTATTAGATTATTCATCATCATGGTTCATATTCATCTTGGTACCTTGTATCCTTGCCTCAGTGCAACAGGCTGTTATTTGCCTGTCCAACTTAACTACTACGGCTGTGCTTATAGCCACAGAAGCTCATGCATGATCTACAGGCATAGCTGTAACATATTAAAGATAGCCTACTAGATACTCATTTTATGCACCTTGCTAGGCTACACCTAATGTAATCTACTGCAGTAAAAAAATAAATTCCACTTGACAGCATTTCTCTCAGTAAATAATCACCTTTATTTATTTTGCATGTTACACACACAAAGAATTTGTTTCCGGTACAGAACCGAGGCAGCCAACACCGATGGCTCTAACCATCGGGGGAAACTTGGGGGTTCAGTGTCTTGCCCAAGGACACTTCGACATGTGGACTGCTTGGGTGACCAGATCTCAACCCAGTTGAACACCTATGGGAGATTTTGGACAGATATGTTACACAGCATCTCCTCCACGATCATCAAAACACCAAATGAGGGAATATATTTTGGAAGAATTGTGTTCATCCCTCCAGTAGGAGCACTGAAGCTGGACTGGTGGCTCAACACCTCACTGAGACACTTTATGTTTAATTGATCACCTTTCTGTATGTATACAAAAGCTTTTTATGTATTTTGACCTGTATGTATACAAAAGCTTTTTATGTACTATGACTGAGGAGAGAAAGCAACAACACCAGTAGTAGGTAATGTGACCAGTCAAGGTCAAACCTTTCAGAAAGAGAGGCCAGGTTTTACACTGGCTTCATCAGTCTATTCACCACAGGTAAGGGACCAAAACCATCCCAAAACACAACAGAATGCTTTTAAGGGAAACCCTCAGGGCTTTGGGACTCTTTACAGTTTTGCAGATGGCTCAAAATAAACTTAATCTGACCTTATGACTGGATAGACAAGGTCCAGGCAGGGGGAGGGAAGGAGGGAGATGGATACTTCTTTATTCCAACAGGTCATTTTAGGTGAAAAAAAAGAGCTCAGAAATGCAGCTGGTATGTCCGGATGGTTCCATATTTGATAAATAATTTCAGAAGGTCTGGAGACTATCAGCAGCACAGACAGGACCCTTGACCACTGAGCTTCACTGGCACAATGTGTGTCTGTGCGTGTGCATTTACGCCAGCTGAACCCATTGTCTCTGAATCTGTTATCATTATGCAGCAGTTTCCTCTGGTTAGGGAGTAGGGAGAGACAGAGAAATAGGAATACACTCAATCATCAGTTCCTCAACAATGAAGAGTCTATAAAGTTGACAAGCTCATCAGTCCTGAGGTCTGTTCCGCTGACTTTCAACAGAACATTTTTAATGCACTCTTTCATGTCTGGAATTTCCCTCCTCTCTTCACTTCATGCACACAACACACACACACACACTCCCACCCTGCTTTTCTACCAAGCTGGTGTCCCAGACACAACCACAGTATATAAACAAACAGTTGATGTCATGGGGACACACACACACGTTGTTTGTGAGACCAAGAGACTGAGAGGCACAGGGGCAGAGACACGGAGGGTCACAGTGAGTGAAATCTCTAAACAGGCTGGGGGACACACACCTCTAGATGATGAAACACTAGCTACACTCACAAACATACACACACACTGAGCCATCACCAGTGATCTCTTATCAAAGCCTAATAGGCAGCACATAGCAAATCCATTAGTCACACACTGGATGCACACACTGCACTACAGGTTGTGTACACTGTAGAAATTAAACATTGTGCAATGCTGATTATTTACACATGATAAAACTGATGAGAACTAGATTTGCTGCTTTTTTCTTTTTATGCTAACACCAAATATGTTTAAAGTTGATATTTGGCATCTTACTAATCACTAACAAACACACATCCAACTCGGCACAGCCGAAACTGGAGCGTGATGAGAAATGATAAAATTAGCAGCCCCCTGAGGAGAGTTTAAACCCTCACTATTTCAGACTACATACTAATAATAATATACAGTATATAGCATTTGCATACCATATTATTTTTAAAGTATACACCGTATTAGTTTTAGTCACGCTAGCAACATGGCTCCAGGTAAGGTAGCATAGGTCTGTCCATCACTTCAGACCTGAAATATAGCAAAAACTATTGGATGGATTGCCCTAACATTTTACTCAGACATCCATGGTCTGTTGATTTTGATGTTCCCCAGACCTTTTCATTAGCATCTCCACTAGAAGGTTAAAGTTTTCACTTATTAAAAAAAATCTGGCCATCTACTTGATGGATTGGAATAAATGATCAGATATTCATGTTTCCCATATTATGTATTCTGCTGACTGTGGTATGCATCAGCAGCACACTGAAAAAAATCAACAGACTTAAGGCTTATTTAAAACCTGCCTATAAGTAGTAAGCATCTGGTACATACTGCACTACTGGTTTCTTGTCCAATCAAACATCTTATGGCATGTGCTTTCACCCTTTATGTTGCGACTCCATGTCACCATGATGATGACAGTAGAGCATCAGTGGGGTTTCCCTCATGGAAGACAGAAATAAGCTTCTAATGAACTGTTGACAGAGTTAGTTGCCATGATAGCAGCTGCTTTAGTTTTTTTCCCCCAAAAAACATCCAATTGCACAAACCTTCATGAGGAAGCTGAGGGGCATTTCCACCTTCAAATATGTTGCCCTGCAAGGGAGATGACAGTGGATGTGTGACCTTTGTAATTTCTGGAATGTGCTGGATGGAATAAACAGGATAGATTTTCCTTCCTTAGCAGCCAACAAGCATTTTCAGCAACAGTTTAATTAAAAAGATAAAAATCCACCATTTTTCTCTCTTACCCCTACATGCAGTGAAAACAGTTCAGCTTGCTGTGAACTGTTTTCACTGGAACTACATTTTACATCAGAAACACTCTCTATTAAAACAATTAGGATGGTGATTCTGGAAAGGGGAGTTGCCATGTACACTGAAAACAAATGACATCATCTCAGTTTGTGAACTGACCCATGCCCTATATTCTGAAGAACACTGTGGAGTCCATGTGAAAAGTAAAGGACAACTGTTGATATGTAATATAGGTCATGTGCAAGTCTAAACATTTGACATCACCAGCAGCATGGCACACATTTAATCTGTTGAGCCACATAGAGTGGCTCAGAGTGGTCAAGCTTAAGCTGCCCTGAGACCAGTATGACAGCAGTGGACCGCGGGTTTGATCCGCTCCTGTCTAACAGGACACTGACCTCGCTTCAATGATGTCATCAAAGTGAATCAGAGATGTCTGTGAGAGAGGGACGGCTGGGGAGGAGTTTTATGGTAAGAGACGTACACCTGTGGCATTTTGCAGTGCCACACAAAACATGTACTTGCATGTGAAAAAAGCTGGTCCATGAAAAAAACATATACATAAGGATTTATTTACATAATATATTTGTATTAACAATGGATCAAATGATGTGCCAATATAAAAGCCATCACTTTTAGTTTCAAACCCGCAGAGAAGAAGCATTTTAGTGTTTTTTAGCCGATTAATTTACTGTAGTTTTAAATCCCACAGCTTTAATGGTCTGCTTCAGTTTTATTTCCAAGCTTAAAAAAAAGTAGCAAAAGAGCTCTGAAAAATAGAATGGCACCAATCCAGCACCAAAGGCACACAGACAAGGTAAGCAACTAGCTGGTGAACACAGTGAAGCATTTAGCAGCTAAAGAGCTAAAAGAACAGTAAACACTGAACTTAAATTCATCAGGTGAGCAGTAAATGTTCACCATAACAAAGCCATAAAATGTTAAAAAATGTTATCTTGTTTTGCTTAGCAAGTGACTTTATGGTTGCACAAGATGTGTGTGTGGGGGGGGCTGCTCTACTCATAAAATACCAGACATTACACACCATCACATTATATTATGTCTCTGTCAGTGTTTGTGTGACACAGACTGAAGAGAAAGACAGACCTGAGTGTATATGTGTGTGTTTGTGCGGTACAGGGGCCAGTAAGTCCTTGTCAGATATTGTCACTTATTAACCACAGCCTCCCTGTAGTCTCACCAGTGGGGAATTCTTTATCAGTGACATCACATGTAGTAGGCAGACAGAAGGAGACAGGAGAGGCCGTGACAGTTTCACGGAGCCAGCAGAAAGACTCCTTAAAAGGAGAAGTGTGTTGTTTTTTCATTTTGCCATCAAACAACATCAACTCCACTTCCTCAGATTGTCCTCAGGAAGAGTAGAGCGGTCGATGAGTACTGGCCACCTGACTCTTGTTCCACTGACTGAGAGAAGAATTAGCCATATACACCTCTGTATTATCTGTTACTCACTGAATGTGAGTCAGTTTGACTTGTTTCATAAGTGACCATAGTTATTTCTCTGCAAGCTGCACTGTCAAGAATAGCTCAGATTAACCACTGAATTCATTACGACTTGGATGTCATAGCAAATCAACATTTTCCAACTAAAACAGTTTGATAGTTTCAGTGTCAGTCTCACTGCCACAAAATATGGTGATAGTAATGCACTGATGCTCCTATTGTTCTAAATGTTTTATTCTGACTTCTGGTTTAGTTTGAAGTTTGATTTTGTTTAAAGAATGCTGCCACCTTATTATGTGTGATGCTTTACCAAAACAGCCTTGAGAAAAAAGTTAGTTATTGAAAACTAGTGAGACTGAAGTATACACTGCCTGCACTTCAGTGCAACACCTCCACCTCAACATCTGTGTTCATGAAGCTCAAAAGGTTTCAGTTTTTGGTTGAAATTGTCAAAATTGTATAAATTCAATTACAAGTTTAATATTGAGGTCATAGTTAAAGGTGGTGTTGTACTGGTCTACATTATATTCAGAGGTGTTCTGAATATAGTGTTCACTGCAGTGTTGCACTGTGACGTGGATACAGTTGTATAGATGTGACTATTAAAATGGCCAGGCAGCTCTTTGACAATAGTGGACAAGACTGAAAGCTGCAGCGAGTCGGGTCCACCCTTAGTCCCAGGGCTTCAAATAGGAAGTGTCAAGTACCTTTAGCATCTCATACAGACGCCAAAGGCAGCCTTTGGAGTGATTTCTTCCTGTGGACTGTACAGGTTAAAGTCATACACAGTAAGTAGATCTGATCATTTCTACGGGTGCCACTGCATTGAGAACTGCAGATAATAACAGGCTGTGAACAAGGGTTGCATCACATTATGACTTCTTTAGGCTATATATAGTAAAAGGGCAGTACTGTATAGTGTGTAATGATGGATGCAGCCACATCAATAGACACACACACAGACAGTGATTTAGACGTACTGGGGGCAGCGGAGGGTTGAAAGTTTAGACAATACAAAGGGATAATGTGACATGTCTGATGTTTGTATATGTGTGAGTATGTGTGTACTTTATTTAACCAGACAAGCTGACTAAGAGGAGATAAATCATGTTTTACAGTAATGACCCAAGGGAGTAGTTAATTACACGAATACATGGAATCACCCTGGTAAAACCACAGTTTTGCCAGCCACGGTGCAGCTGCAGGAGCTGCTGCTTTGTTTAATGATGACTTGAGTCTGGAAGCAGAGGTTTCTTCTCATTCACTCTCTCTTCCACTTGTTTAACCTTCCAGGAAATGTAAGTGTTTACCCTATCAGTGACAAGTCTGCCTCTCATACTCTTCCTTTGTACAGTATGTGTGAGTGACTTCTTGAATTCTTGAGGATGAATGCATATGTGCCACTGTGTGCATGCAAATGTAAATGTGAGTGGGTGTGCTTCTAAGCATTTGTGTACAGGTGTGGAGCTATGCACGTTGACAAAACTGTTCCATCAGTACCTGGCTGCTGCAGACACCACAAGTCTTCACCCCTCACCTCCTCACCACACCAAAGGGAGTCTCCCTGTGAGCTCATGTCTGGAACTCTTCTCAGCGCCTGTCTGATAAGGGATAACAAAGTAACATTGTTTTGATCTATACTGTATGTAGGCAGCATTTCCTCAATAAACACACACACACACACACACACACACACACACACACACACACACAAATCATTACATTAGCTAAGAGGGTGAATTTAATCTGTCCACGTTTAGCAAAACCTTTTTAATAGTCACTTAATAATATAGCAGAGCATTTAAAACTCCCTCTGCTACTGTCAAAGACAACTTGGATCTGGCAGCTTGGTCCTTTTGGCTTTTCAAGAGTTGAGGGTAGTGACTAAGGGCGATCAGGCTTTTGCTGTGCTGGCTCCCTGGTTCTGGAGGACACTACACCCACAGTAGCATAAGAAGGCTGACTCTCACTTTGAATATCATCCTAGAGCCTATTTTTACAGAATGTCTTTTCTTAGCATCTGATGCCATTTTGATGACTTTTTTATGATTATCTGCTTGTCCTTCCGTACTTCCTTCCTTTCTTCCTTCCTTCTGAATGTCTCTCTTCTAATAATATCACTAATAACAATATCATATATATCACAGAATACAACCCCGGGTGATTTCTTTCAAATAACCAAACAGTGATAATGATCTACTGCAGCCTTACTGAAATACAACTATAGGCAGATAGCTGCTACAATTAAAAAGTTTTACATTGAGTATAAATAAAACCATCAGCAGAATCCATCTCCCACATGATAATTAGATAAACCTAAAATACAAGTAAAATGTTCAGCAAAATATTTGGTGACAGTGAAGACGCATTTAAAATAAGCCTGCTACTGTAACTATGCACCCAACCCATCATCTAGCAGTAGTATTTCTTGGTGTTGGATTTAAACACACACACATTTTGTGTTACTGCCATCCTCTAGCAGCTTCTTTAAATGTTGGAAGTAGCTCACTCCACTGCGTTTGAATTGGACCCTAACATCACTGTGAGACTCAACAGTAAAAAAATCTAAATCAATTCAGAAGAACCTGGTATACCACCTCTTTTATTATCAGACTTTTAGTAGTAGTCCTGCACTCCTTTGTCAAAACCTGGCACCTTCATTACCCACAGTGCAAGTTGACTACTGACAGTTTGGCCACACATTTGGGTGTGCTAATGTAGCCTGGAGCCTCAAACTTCGCTCAGACATAAGGAGTGACTACAGAGGTCTAACTCCACTGCAACCTTTCCTTTTTCAAACCTCAGCCCATGATTGCTGACTCAAGTGACATCACTTCAGGGAGTTTACTTTACACAAACTTTGCACAGCTCCCTCTGGAGCCACAAAGCAACACGTTTATGCAGTACTCCCCGAGACCTTTATACAGACTTTGATGTGTAAATTCAGTGGAGTTCTCTGTGAAGTGACATTTATTACAAGGCCGATGAAAATAAAGTAATGCAATAATTTTAAATTGCAAGATGACACTAAGATGGTCATGATATAAGCATAGACAGATTGTGGCACATCTAGCCTAGCAGTCAGAGTAACCTCACATCACCTGCATGGTTAAAATGACTATAGAGGGACAGTTACAGTGCGTGGGAGCTCAGCACATGGCAACCTGAGAAGAGACATGCAAATTAAGAAAACATCTTCTTCACCACTTTGACCACCCATGCCCAGCATTTAGAAAAACAAATGCAAATACAGAAAACACAACCAAATAGAACAACGCTAAATCACAAGGACATGCTTGCTGTTGCCATAGTGACTCATGAAGTTGAGTATCTATCGGTGGCATTGGAAAATAAGATGTAGCAAAATTTTAAAAACATTCTTATTGAATTTCTGTGGTGAACCTGGCAGCATTTCTATAGAATATGTGTTTTCTATATTTGTAGTGTGTTTCTGTATTTGTTTGTGTTTCCTCAAAGACCTTTCTGATTCTCGCATGTGTTGTCAAATAGATTTTATTTTGCTTGTGTGTTTTCAATTTGTTTTTAAGTTGCAGTGCATTGAGATCTCAAGGCCGCCATGAAAAACGCAATTCATTAATTCATAATGACTGATTTATCAACATTCTTGTATCCATGCATGACTAAATGTGCACGTGTGTTTGGAAACTTAGGGTCAGGATGTATAATGAATCACAAAACCCCAAAAGCAGGAGCCACCCAGGGAGACTCATGCAAGCTTATCAATGGAGGCATTGATAGATGAAAGGCTACAATGAAGGGAGTGTGTCGGAGTGTGTGAGAGCAAGAGATTTATGAGAACAAACCACCAACAAGCTTCAGACATTCAGGGAGAGTTTAATTTTTCCATGACCTGCAGACATTCAGTATGTTTTTCTGTTGCTAATTATATAACAATCTTTTGTTCACTTCACCACTCGTTTAACTTTCATACTTTTATTCTGTGTTAATCAGTTGTTCAGTTTACTCAAAAGTGCAACAAGCTTTAAAGTTCTTGATAAATTTAATTTTAATTTGACCAGTGAATCTAATGGAAGCACTGAAACAGGTTTTCCTTGCTGGTATCATTTGTCCTGTTCTTACTACATATACATTATATTAAGAGGTGTCTCTATAGCTTTGTCCTCCTCAGCGACATAGATGAGAGGGTCAGAATATTAGGAACACGTCTGAATATAATGTAGCCCAGTACCACACCACCTTTAACTATGACCTCAATAATAAACATATAATTGAATTTATACATTTATGACAATTTCACCAAAAATGGAAACATTTTGATCTTCATGAACACAGATGTTAAGGCAGAAGTGTTGCACTGATGTGCATACAATTGTACAGGTGTACCTAATAAAGTGGCCGGTGAGTGTATTATCATTTGGCTTACACTGCTTCCGAACTCTTTTTCTCCTTCATGTTCCTCCCTGCCCTCTTTGTCACCTCCTCATATCTGTCTCATCTGTGTTCCTTATCACTTTGCGTTTGTCTGCGCTAACTCTTCCACAGTAAACTATCCAGTGTGTGTGTAGAAGCAGCAGCTGTCTGTGTTTTGATTGTCACTTGTTTCTCTCTGTTTCAGTACTACCTGAACTGTGGCTGACACTTTGTTTTCATCTGGCATGTGCACACACACTGGAGTGATGCAGGGGAAAACGCTGATCATAAACATCACTGATACACCGCATAAAAGGCAAAATGATAAATGTTGGCTGAAGATTTTCTGTATATGTCTGGGCGTGTTTCATCATCTCTAGAGTATTCAAGTAACTTTGTGTATAGTGTGTGTATAGTGTTCATAAAATAAAAGGTGTC
Organism: Monopterus albus; assembly: GCF_001952655.1. Taxonomy (NCBI): domain Eukaryota; kingdom Metazoa; phylum Chordata; class Actinopteri; order Synbranchiformes; family Synbranchidae; genus Monopterus; species Monopterus albus. The sequence continues at coordinate 188,099 of NW_018128278.1, read as the reverse complement.
CTCAGATAACAAGAGTTACATTCATACTCATTCTTCAACAAATTAAAAGTTTTCCTTATCATCATATTATGGGAGGAAAATCATTAATATCATTGGGTAACTTGTACATATTCTTACTACTAATAACTAAGCTGATATTGGCACACACAGATGTCAGTCCTATAAATGTATTTATCTCTGGATAAATCATTTTTAGCAGCTCTTTTATTTAAAGAAACATAGTCATAGGAGCAAAATCTGTAAGCAAAAAAAGTCACTAGAGTGTCCCCAAGGTAAAAAGTAAAATTAATTCACAAAGCTTAAAGTAGGTGCTGCACTTTAGGTACAATGACTTGTTTACATCTGTTCATATAAATTCAGCAATGTTACTGCGAGCATGCGACTGTTGTGAGGGTTGGATGGGTGGATGGTGTAGGATTAGGGAAGCAGAGAGATGTCCAGAGGAGTAATCAGACGTGCTGATAGTCATCCTCTTGGAACAAAAAAAAAGTAATGGGCCAAGGAGATTATCCTGATGATTATTGCATAATCTCTGTGTGTGTGTTCATGTGTGTACGTGTTATGACGGGCAGACGGTACAATTAGTCACTCACTCAGTCGTGCCCTCAGGACTTGCCAAGAACACTCAGGAAAGCCCCTTTCTAGTGCTGAGACATTATAACTCACAACACTATAACACATATACACACATCACTTAGCAGGTCTTTACATGGACTTACATTCATTTCCTGTAGACTTATCCTAACCTTAGCCATAACCACTACTTGCCTAACCCTAACCTTAACCTCACCCTAACCTTAAACCATGTTGTCAACCTAAAATTCTGTGATTTCCTTGTGGGAACCAGGCTCTGGTCCCCACAAATAAGGACGAGTCTCCACAGTGTGAGTGTGTTAACAGGCTTTGGTCCCCTCAATGTAAGTAATACAAAGGCACACACACACATCGACTACACACAGGAGCACAAACCAAACCACTGATGAAAAAGCTACAGTTTTACTTTCTCAGCTGAGGTTTAATGGAGAACTTGGTTTTCCCCCTTTTCTTCCTCTCCATCTCTCTTTGTCCCCTTTTCTTCTTTGTGCCCTCTTTCTTTCCTTCACTCTCGTTCTGCTCTCTTCTTCTTTCCTTTCTCTTGTCACTTTCTTTCCTTCATTTCCCCATCCCTCTTTGCTGTTCCCTTCTTACTTTCTCATCCCTCCATTGTTTGTTCCTCTTTCCTTGTCATCATCCCTCCATTCATTCCTTCATCCTTCTTTTGCCATCTTCCTTAGTGTCATCTCACTTTCATTCTTTGCCTTTTCCTTCTTTTCTTTTCTTTTCATCATTCTCTATATCGGTATTGTTGCCTGTGGTTCTTCAATCCATTTTCTTTCCTTTTTATAATCAGTTCTTCCTCTCTTAGTTCCTTTCCTTTCTCAGTTTCATGTCTCTTTATCCTTCTTTCAGTCAGTCTTCTTCCACCACCTCCTCATTGTGCTTCCCTCATTGTTTTTCCATCTCTGTCCTACCCCTTCCATCAATCCATAATGAGTCAAGCTTCTTAACCTCAGCCACCATAATCCAGTTTAAAGAATTATCAGTTTACCCCGTCAGGCTTATGATGCCATTTTTAATCATCTCTTTCCCAGCATTGCCATTTTCCTTCTCCTCTTTCCCTTTTTTTGTTCATTTACTTCTCAGGGGTTTCATTAGTGATGTCATTGTGTCTGATTCCCTCCTTTTCTTCCATTGTCTCAGTGCTGTAAATTCCCTCCATCTGTTGGAATAGTCTTTTCCATAAACCACAATGGGCCATTAGTGCATGGTGGTGTGTACCGTATGAATGCATGATAAACAAGGGCTCTGTGGGGGTGGGGGTGTTCAATTCCCAAATGAAAATACTATTTAAAGATGTGTGTGGCGACAGTGTTCATGTGTGCACACTAAGGACAGATAACAATTAAGACTTGCAGGTAAAACTGTCCTTGATACTCAGTTAAACACCCACGACTTTGAAAATTTAGGGGGTGGGGGTGGTGTGTGTGTGTGGGGGGGAGTGCCCATGGCAATTGAGAGGAGCTGTTTTTGTATTTCACCTTGCTCATGGTTTTATGCTTTTAAATAAGGCTTGAAATATGCTCATAAAAATGAAGGTACAGTTCTGAGTGCGGATACAGCTTATCTGAAGGAACCCTAATTTTTTTCCTTTAAATTAGAGGAGAGAAAATACCACTGCCCGGCAGTCTTAAGGGAAATGCTAGTTTGTTTTTCATAGTATCAGGCCATCCTTCACACCAATGCTGACAACACTGTACTCACCAGGGAATTATACGCCATCAGTTCACAGGTGTCAGATGTGGCAAGATACATGAGAGAGAACAAGATGATTCAACATATTTTAAACAAACCTCTAATTTAGTAAAACCTATTTGAAAAAGAGTGAGAATGGAAACATATTACCTGAAATAAAGTGTTTTAGATACTAAACTGATTGTTCACAACCTTTTTGATTGTTTTCCTGCTTGTGTTTCTTGGCTTGTCTGACTTTGCTGGTCCTATCAACAACAGTCAAAGACAACAGGGGCAAAGCAAACCCCCAGATCTCTCTCCGGACTAACTGGTACCAGTACAGTTTGTATGACTTTACTGTATATAGTTAGTGTATATAGTTTACAGTATGTGCGTGTTCGTTGATAATGGTGTGTCTGTTAATCTGTACACACACACACACACACACACACAATACAGCTGCTCCATTGATCAGAATTGCCATTATTATTGGATTTAGAAGATTAGAACACACATGCCTTGCAGGGCATCAGAGAGCTCTCAGAATAGTGCATGTGTGTGTATGTTTATGTGTGTTATGCACTAAACCATGTTAAAAGGGAGAGAGATGAAAGAAATTTTGGCCGTTTGAGCTCCTCCAACTTTCTGCTTCTTACTATTACTCTCCACCACTGATCAGTTCCTGCAGAAGGACAAGAAGAGCAGAAGGGAGGCCGGCGTTGCCTTATTCACCCACCTCTGGTATTGTTTGTGGATTTATATGTAGAGACAGAAGACAGATATGTGGCCATTAGTGTGAAGACTTGCTGATGTTCAGAGGAAGTCTTTTCATGTAAACAGGAAACTGTGAGGACAGTGGATGTGACCGCAAAGGGTCAGTCAGACAATCAACATCAAACACACATTCACATTCACACACATGCACATCCTAATATGGAACATGATATTAAAGTTGGCACTACACTTTTCTGTGTAAGGAAATACAACCCATTGTCAGAACTTTCTATTTTTAAAAGAAGGATAAACCGTTTTTAGCTTTTTTGTGGTGAAATATTTGTCTAAATTTCAGGTCTGCATTTCCAACTACAGCTGTTGACTGACATTTCAGGGAAGGTGTTGCTAAGAGATGTGCATTATCTTTAATTTCCATGTCCCGTCATTCATTTGGCCAATCCTACACTGAATTACAGACAGGGCTATCCATTATATCAAACACCAAGAATACAACAAGGCATCCTCTTTTATATACACAAAGCCCAATTAAAGCCAGCAATCATTGCATTATCTATACTGATTTATAGGATAAATGCAGTTTTAAATAAATTGTGCACTCAGTAGCTGAAGAAAGAAATAAGTGCACAGATACATTCACAAAAATACACAGTCACTCAAATACTGACACAGCCTACTGAAAGATTGACATTTATAGGGTGTATACAGTTTCTGGCATGAGTACACACACATGAAGCAGCATGCACTGTGAAGTACTAATATCAAAGAATGAGGAGAACAGGGAGGGGAGGGAGAACAGGAAGTTCCCCAGATCAGATAGTGAATAAGGAGTAGAAACTCAGTGCCCTCATCATATACTGTAGAAATGGGTTAGGCTGTTACAGTGTGTGTGTCTGTTGCCTGGTTAGACTTTAAATGAAGGTGCATTCCAGAAATAGTTTTACCTCCCAGTCATTTTCTCCTTCACTATTGTTCCTGTATGTTCTTTCTCTCTGTCCTTCCTCCATCGCTCTATCCCCCCCCTTTACATCATTAACCCCCTCGCCTGTCTTCCAGTTCTGACCCATTTTTTCTTTTTTCTTTCTAGGAATTATACGACTCCTGATTACTGTACTGCTGTTTAGCTGGCTGGTTTGCATTTTCCAGCACTGCTGTGCATAAAATTATTTTAAAAGGCATTGGATGTCTCAGAAATGCACTGAAATGAAGCTCACGGCAGGACTGTTTGTGTTTTAAAAACTGAATTTCAGAAGTACATGCTGGACAGTGGCCACAGTATTGGGCTGGGCAACATGCATGTGACCATTATCATGATATTTATGAGTGTACTGGTAAATGGATTTATACTTGTGCATGTAAGCACACTCAAAGCACTTTCACACTATTTGCTCGTTCACCCATATAAACACTCACAGACCAATAAGAGAGAACTTGGGGTCCAGCATCTTGCTCAAGGAGACGTTGATACGTGGAATGGAGAAGTCAGGAAATGAACCACCAACCCTCCAGTTGGAGACACTCTGCCTCTTGAGCTACAGCTTATAATATTGATGAACATCACAACTAAAACTCCATATAAAATAATCCAATTGGTGTTCAGAGTAATTAAGTGTCATTCACTGTTATGCATTACATGAAGCCAAACTCACTGCCTGAGCTACCCCATGGAGGGGACTTTTTAGACTCCATTATAATCCTCAGGGTATAAGTACAATGTAAATATGTTTGGGGCACTAGGTTACTGCAGGGCTGCAAAGACGCCAGGAGGAAGAGGGGAAAAAAGACAGGTTCAAAAATCTGTGTTTATATTGGTACAGTTCCTTTTACTTGAAGCAGATCTCCAATCACCATTTGCTCTGGATTATTAAAAGAAAGGCCAAAGTAGAACTGTAGCACAGCTCTTGTCTACAGTTTCAGTGTAAAAAGGTGTCACATAGATAACCTGCTTTACCCAGCTTTTCAGCATCTGTTTTCACAGGACATTCAGACTGGTAAGAACATGACCCAGACTATTACACACAGGCCTAATGTCCTATAGTCTGTGTGTGAATGGATGAGTGTGTCCTGAGAGGTTAGTATTTCTCTTCTGCTGACACATTTCTTCCACTCCACATATCTGTACAGACTTTTCTTAGCAGCGCTGAAAAGACCACAACTGTGCAAATTTACACAGAAAAACCACCAAAACCTCCCCAGATGGCAAGTTTAGGGAAGTGGCTTCCCTTCGAGCATTGGTGAAATGTGTATTTGAATCTGGCATATGTGCTCACGTGTATGTTTATCATACACACCGGCTTGTGCTTTTTCTATGACGCTTTGTTCCAAAATTAAGCCAAATTCATTTTGTCTGTTTGCCCTCACATTGGGAAAAAAACCTCAACTGGAAAGAGCTGTGGTCGTGCCTGACTGAAAGTCATTCATCTCAAAAAACAACGTTAACTGAGTCAGAGAGATGGGAAACACAGGTGCAGGAAAGTTTTGAGTTATTTCAGATCTCTGAGCCTGCAGCCTTTTCTCTTTGATTTTAAGATATGTTTCTAAAGACAACAAGAAAGGGAAAGAAGTTACAGTACAGTATCTTTAACAGTAAACCACCTTAAGTGTTCAGTAAGATGCTAAATGGGATATCAGTTTATACCAAATTTAGGGGTTAATTTCTCAATTATGTCTATTCACAAACACCATATTTGTTCTGTGACCTCTGAACCAAATTACAACTTATTCTAATTGTAAAAATGTGATTTGACAACTGGGTTGTCATCACTTTCATCTAATTAACCTGAGAACGAAGGAGCCAGTTCTGAAGGGTACAATTTTGGGGGGATTTAAATTTCTAAATTTAATTTGCTGTTACCTTGTGCATCATTCAACCTCTGCTTTGATGGGTGTAATTCTAAAACCAGAACAGAAAAGTCAAACTTCCCCTCTGAAGGAGAAAATCTCCACTGCACTAGTTTGCACTGCTCCATTCTCCAATGAAAGTCTCAGTCATTACTTCTTTATTTCTTTCCCCTTCTTGCTCTTAACAGAATACTTGAAAGACGGAGGAAAAAAACAGGGGCCCTCATTCACACTTGGCAACTCTCCTTCGTCCTATAAGCTCTTGTCAGCAACACAGGGAACATGTTATGAAAGTGTATGAAGGCTGTTTGATGTATGACACCAAGACCTTATAGGAGACCTATGGAAAATGCTTGGTGGCCTGGTAGTGAAAGGATTACCGTGCAAACAATGAGAGGATTGAGTGTAGCTGAAAGCGGGGGGAAAGAGGATGAAGAAAAAACTGAGAAATGGGGGTTGCAAGGCTTCCAACCCCAAAGGGCGACACACATGAATCTTCACAACATTAGGATGGAGAAGAAATACAAGATTTTTTTCTCTTTTTGGAAGTGAAGGGAAGGCGATCATCATGCAGCGATACAAGGGGAAATTCCCACCAAATGAATGAACCACCCTTCAGATCAAAGTGTGTGTGTACATATGTGAAGACAGTTCTACACCTGTAAATTCAGCCACCCACACCTTGAGAAGTGTAGAGTAGATAGGAACTTAAAGGTGTGGAGAAATGCCGGCATTAAAATATGAGAAATATGGCATGGTCATACTTCATGTGGTTATAAGACATGATTGGTGCTGATACTGGTTAATGCTGTAGAGGTGATTTGAGAAGATGGTTTTTAATGTTTTGCACTTGCTAAATGAACAGTGCAGCAATCTGTCAAACCTCATGATCAAAGCTTCACTGATTGATGTGATGGTTTGCCCTTTGTGAGGGGGTATAGCCCCGTGGTGGAGTGTTTGACTGCAGATCAAGAGGTCTACAGTTCAAATCTGGGCTCCCCCTATGTTAGAGGTGTGCTTTTGCCTTTGAACCAGTGGTCTGATGAAATGCAGGAACTTAAGGGAGTGCCCAGGGCATGCTGAATGAACAGCCATGAATGTACTGTTGTGATGGGCTTCATAGCAACATCTAATTCCAGCTACCAACACCTGTTACTTTCTTACATAGGAGAAAAGCAGAAATCATTTACAGCCATCTTTCAAGTCTGTAGTGGCTGTGAGTGTTTGATATTAAAAAGGGAACAGAATGAATCACTTCAGCTACTTGCACAGGAGAGCTGAGTCACATTTTCTGAGTTAGTTTGTTCCTCATTAAAAGTTCAACCTGGTGACTCTGTATAGGTTTTGTTTTGGGAAACCCATGGATACAGCTGGACCAGTTCAAGATACATGCTTCAGTACTGAGACCAAAGCTTCTGGTTCTTGTTAAAGGGCCCATGGCAAGCTTTTTATTCTTTTTTGACTTATCTATAACGTGACAACACCGAATTATCATCTTAGACCTAAAGCTCATGAATGTATGTTCTAGTATTTCTATGCAGAAGCAGCTCAATTTATACATATCTCGCAAAATCTCGCTTGTGAGACTTTTTTTTCTACCAAAATAAAGTATTGTGTGACAGTTTAAGGATCTCCTTGACTGGGCATAAAAACCAGGCCAATGTGCATTCATGTGAGCTGGCTTTTGACTTCTTACCCGACTCCAAAGGAGAGCTGCACAAGAATTCCTATATGCCTAGACTGTTTATGCATAAATGGCAAATAAAAAAATCTTGACTTGACTTGATTTGCCTGACATCCACTGGTGTCCCCACCATACTGGCAAAAAGTTATGTGTATTTTCAATAAATCTTATGTTCAGGGAGCCTTTGGAAATTCCAAAAAGTCATAATAACGCCTACTGCTTGACAATCAGCCCAGCTTAAAAGCTACTGTATGTGTGGACCTAAAATCTCAGCCACATTATCTGGGTTTCAACTGAAACACATTTGTTTTCATCATGATCAGATGTAGATAACTGACCATCAAATCATTTCAATTTCAACTGAAACACATTTGTTTTCATCAATATGATCAGATGTAAATAACTGACCATCAAATCATTTCAACGTAAATAACAAACATATAGGCGACACCCAGATCTGAATTGAAGACTGCTTGATCTACAGTCAAATGCTCTACCACTGAGCTATACCCCCTCATCAAAGACACTTACAAGGGCATGCAATGGATCACTTCAGCTACTTGCACAGGATGGTTATTACCTCCACCAAGGAGGTTATGTTTTTGATTTCGTGTTGGGTTGGTTAGGAGGATTATGGACAAACGGCTTGATGGATCACCAGAATACTTGGTACAGACATTGGTGGGGACCAACTCTAGAAGTGATTAGATTTTGACTGAGAAAAGTCAAAGGTCAAGTTAAAAAATATACAAAAATCACAAAAGTCCCAATTGTTAACATGAGGCAAAAATGTAAAAATTCATATCTCCATCAAAAGTGACTGAAATCATTTGAAATTCGGCACAAATGTATAGGGTGGCAATGTCTATCACCAGACCAAATTACATCTTGGTGATGATACTCTTGCAAAATGTGACAAAATGAAAAGCTTTACCTGCTGTTGGCACTAGAGGAAAACTCAAGAGGTCAGTGGAGTCATTAGGCTTCACTATATAATCAATACAACTGGTGTGTGAAGATTAGCACAGTATCTCATTAGCCCAACACAGTGGAAGCATCATCAGTACACAAATCTAATGGCCACTGGTATCCACTGATCATCGTGCTGAGAGCAGTTTGGTCACTGAGTGGCCTGTGCAGCTTTGGTTTAGAAACAGTGTGTGTTTTGGTTGTTATTAGGAGCAGAGAGAGAGTTTTCAGGCTGGGCTGCAGTTAAAACCTGTCATCTCACAATTGTTTTGATCCAGCTGATATGGAACACATTAGGCCAAAACAGTAGCAAAGGCATGGAATTTAGAAAGGAAGCGAAAGTGGAATATATCTAAATATATATGATCTGGACATATGGAAGTATAATGGTGGAAATAATTGTGTTAATGAGCCTCTGCAAGAGATGCAAAAGAGGAAGGAAACTAGAGAGGATAAAGAGAAGAAGAAAGAGTAGATGAAGGCAACAAAAAGGTGGTAAAGGAGGATGTGGATGAAACCATAGATTATATTGATCTGAACCTGAACTACTCTTGGTCCTGTGCTGGAAACTGTGCCCAGCCATGCTGGAGTCAGGTGCTATGGCACATATCAAGTCAGAAGAGATGAGGATGCTGTTGTCCAGTCATGCTATCATGTGTTTATAACTAATCAAGTCATGCAAGAGGTCCATATAAAGTCAACTGCATCCACTTTGCCTGCTGCTATACTTCCTGTTTTTCCTGTGGACAAGAGGTCCAGTTACCACATGACCTGGACCGGGGGAAACCGGTGATGTCACATTAGCTGAGGCATTGGACATGAAGCGCAGATATCTCCATTTATCCCCCAGTTGTTTTAGGATGTTTGTAATCTCATTTGATCTTTTTTTGTTTTAAAAAAAATTATGAAATCTGAAATAAACTGAAACTAAAATAGATTTGTTCCTTTGAGTGTCGACGTATGATGTGTATGCGATATGCTGTTATAAGTTCTAAGTCTGTTGATTTACACGTTGTATCAGAAAAGGCTCCTGGGGATCCACAGGCATTAAATAAAGATAATGAGTCCACTGAACTGAATGGAAACCAGTGGCTCCTTGATGGACTCAAAGACTATGAAGACTGTAAAGTTCAGAGGTGTGACTGTATGTGAGCTCATGCTGACTGTCTGGACTCGTGTATAAATAGAAGGGGGTCCTCAGAGTTTCACACCCCTGAAGCTCATGACAGCCATGTTCCACAGCTGCTCCATACTCGCTGCCTCATTGTGCTGTTTGTATATTTAGCTGCCGTTCCACTTCCTCTGCTGTTGACATTGGGAAAACACAACAATACAGCCATGATTCTGCCCTCCCTCCCCTTTCCCCTCCTCACAGCATCCTCAACCACCCCCCTTCCTCCCTCATGCTTTCCCTTGGCTCAGTACTCCCTAATTTGCTTTCCATCTATTAAAACATTTTTTGAAAAGGAAGCTGTGAGCTGATTCACAGAGCCATAACAATGCCAGTGTGTAGTTGTGTTTTTCTGAGTCACACTTAGATTTGGATTATCACCAGTTTCAATACAATATGAGACCAAAAATGGAATATGAGTCTGTGAAATTCAAATCAAGATAAGTTATTACTCACTACTTGGCAAAGTTTCTCGCCTGGTTCCACTGTGCTTATTCTATTGTTTACCTCAGTACAGATGTCTCCAACAGTTATATTAGCTGTTGGACTCCAAAATCCACTTCTCACTTTAAATTGGAAAGTACCACTACAGTACTGGATCCTACAGTACTGTATATACTTGCTAATTCACATCCTCAACTCACTAACTGCTGTTGGATCACCTCTCAGCTCCACATACCCTGCCCAGGACAGCCCATATGGGTTAGTAAAGCTTCACTGATTCAAGCTTTACCAACTTACGTTTGCACAACTCTGTGCCATAAATTTGTGGACTGCATTACTAATAGATACGTATGTAATTTTGATGCCTTTCCCACAGAAACCAGCCAGTGTCACACTTTGGTGACATCTGCAAGTCTAAACATTGCAGGATAAACTTTTATTTTCTTTACTCAGCTATATAATTATGTTTTCTTCATGCATATATAACCTGCACCATGAAGGGCCAACTGTATGTCAGACACTGCCTGTTTGTGTCTCTAACCACTGAACCGGTGGGAGCGTCTGCATTTTGCCACTGCTAATCTCCAACGAATGTCATTAATCTGCGCTTCAGTGAAAGATGGGCGGCATTTTAAAATTTGTCTAACTGCTGTTTCTCCCAATACAAAAATGGTTCAATTGAACTCTATTAAATTTTGGTACTAAAATCCTGTGACTGCGATCTGCAAATGTCTGCAGCAGCATCAGCCTTCAAAAGTCATGATACATCATAAACCTAAAGCAACATGAACACAACATATTAACTGTTTTTGTCACCGTTAATTTGGACGATCCTCTGAAAATACTCAGCGACTGAATTTCAAATGGATGGTATTTAATTTAAAACCAAAGATTCACAAATCCATCTTGATGAGTGTCCACAAACCAAAATAACCTGAAGATGCTCTGTGGAGTTTTCTTGCAAGGAAAAAAAAGCTATGTTTACATTTCATGTTTCTCAAATGCCATGTGTGTTTTTAATAATTTATTTTAGTGCATAATAGTGTTTGCAAGCTTGCAGTCTTCTTCACTGCCTTTGCACGTGGCCTCAAATGATACTTGCCAGTGTAAATAAAGTAGAATTTAAAACCAATAACTGTTTGCCTGCCAAAGCAGTTGGTAGAATGTAAATAAGTCTAGCAGCCAGAACCAAGGCTTCTCTGCTATTGATTCTGTGGGATTCATCAGGGAAAATCGTTGCTAGAAAAGTAACTACAGATCTGATTTAGGCCGCGTGGCGAGACACCAGCAATATGAACTGCAGAGATCTGTGACCTAGGCTTGAACTGTGATGAGTTTACAGCAGCTGTTTGCCTCATTCTGCAACTGGCTGTGCTGACAGAGGAAGTTGGCAACAAAACAGGAGGAAAGAAATTCGCTTTATTAATTAGATCAGGATATCGGAGTTAATTAACACTCATTCAGAAGCACATGCACAGTGAAAAGGGGAAATAGTGAAGCGAAAGGAGGAGAGTGAAAAGAGACCAGACCCTGTCAAAAAAACTAAATCAAATAAGTTGAATGAATGAGACTAAAAAGATGCAGCCTTCAAAGGATCTGGCACAGACAGACAGATATGCCAACTTTAATATGAGCAATTCCTCCTTTTGAACTAAATGTGCCTGACTTCTTTCACTCCGTCTGTACTGGCTGCTTGGTCTGGGACACTTGTCTTTGCTAGTCTGAACCAATTACAGCTTCTGAAATTAGGACCCCATTAAAACCATCATCTATGCTTTTTCTTAAACACACTTACTAAGTCAGTGAATGTGTCTGATGTACAATCATACAAACACATCCGACAGACGTGCATGCCAAATGTTTTGAGCTGCTTTCAAAACCAGAACGAGCAGGTGCAGCTGGGTGAGGTCACATTATACTCATCCTGCATTTGTGTGTACGTCACAACACTGGATTTCCCACAGCAAAAGGAAAATAAGACACTTTTTATGCTTGGGTATGACAACCTCCAGAGTAGGCCATTAATTAACATGGTGGTGGAGTGGTTAGCACCATCGCCTCATGGCAAGAAAGTTCTGGGGCCTTTCTGTCATGAGTCTGCATGTTCTCCCTGTGCCTGCGTGGGTTCTCTCCGGGTACTCCAGCTTCCTCCCACATTCCAAAGACATGCAACTTAGGTTGAGTGGCGACTCTAAACTGCCAGTAGGAGTGAGTGTGGGGTGGTTGTTTGTCTCTGTCAGCCCTGATAGACTGGCAACCTGTCTAGGGTGGACCCTGCTTCTCGCCCAGTGTCAGCTGGGAGATATAGATAATGGATGGATGAATTGCGATCATGTTGCCTCGTGTTACACCTGATTTTGCAATGATACAAAAATAGAGGCCATGAGATCACACAACTTTGACTTGCAGTGTCACAGAGCAAGCTGCTGACATGCTCTACATGATTTCACCTGCTCAAACACTCACACGAGTGTGCACACAACACAGGACATCTCCTTACTCTCTGGCATATTGGGAATGTTGAGGGCTGAAAGAAAGCTGTAGTGTAAACCCGACAGACCTTCAGGTTTTCTCTCTCTGTATCTCTGTCCTTCACACACACACACACACACACACACACACACACACACACACACACACACACATTGTTTTCAGTCTTCATGGGGACTTAACATTGACCTACAATCATTTCCTGCAGACTTAACCTTAATCGTAACCACTACTTGCCTAACACCTAACATGAAGGCTGAGGGAATGCATTGTGTCAGCGAGTGTCCTCAAAGATAGCTACATAAACATATACAGTTCGTATGTGTATGCATACAGTCCAGGAATAACCAAGCAGGATGCCTGCTTCCTCTGAAACTTACCATGACCCCTGGCTTTGATCCAGCCATGCCATAACCCAGAAATGAAGTACTCCTGGAAAACATTCCCAGTCTACTCTAGGAATGTGTGCAGATTTGACTGCTGGTCATTGATCTTCTCAGTTCAAGACAAAATGGGACACAACGGAGATATAGGAAGGCATAAGTTAATCATATCAGCGATGCTTAGATTCCCTATACTTAAAAGAAGCGCTCTTAGTCACTATAAAGAGTCATGTGCTTGTGCCAGTTTTAAAGGAAATACTTGTTATAATGTTATATATCAGAAATGTGGATAAAATGTTGTAATAATGAATCATTCGAACTTCACAAGCAGTTCTTGAAGGTGTAATTATACCGCTAACACTATTAGATATTCAAAGTATCGATGTGCTATCTGGCCATCCGACTATAATTTGATTCCAACATCTTTCATACGCTTTGTGATCCAAATGAACTCTGAGCAAACATGATAGAAATCAGCTTGTTGTGACATGTGGGTTAGCAACTTATGTTAGCAGAAGGCTAAACACCTCTATTTGCATATTCATATCGCACATTGTTACATTATCACTGAAGAATGAGATCTGCTTTGTTTGCTGAACAGGTCAAACTAAAAACCCATGCTGGACAAATTGTTAAATCCAGAGAGTTGTTACACATCTTAAATATCTTTAGGGTATCTTTAAAGATCTGCAAAGCATATCTATGAATTTATCGTTGGAATTTGTTTCAGGTTGGCTGCCTAATGTGTGTCTGAACAACTGTAGCAGCCAAACTAAATCATTCAGTGTGGTCATTTAGAGATTGTCTAGATTCTCCTGTTCTCTTGGTTGTGCCCAGTTTGCCGAGCCCTGGCCTTCATTCCCCACAATAATCCAAGCAGATTAAAAAAGCACTAAGACTTTTTGGAACTTCAAAAACTAAGCTGAATTTGCTGATGATGTAATACACTTAATTTTTTTTACATTAGAGGGAGAAATGTTTCATTTTCTCCCCTTTGCATTTTCAAAAATAAAAGTCTCATTAAATAGGCAGACTAAAGCAACTAGATCTAATGTAAATGGATTATTTTTCCTGTATCTGTCTAAAATAAATACTTATTTAATCTTATAATCACTTGAGAAAAATATTTCATTAGGTTTGTTACATTTTAAGTTATCTTGATGCAAATAGAAATTAATAAAACTTTGCCTTTAAGAGCACCCATGGGAGCTCAGGTCTCCTTGCTCCTAATAAGGAGGTGGTAAGCCCAGCCTTCTAGAGCAGAGGGACCGGGCCCCTTGGCACAAACTTGAGGACCAGATTCAAGTTCGCCACCCGAAGACTCACACTTCCAAAAGGAACTTTCACAATAACACCTCGGATTGTTAATATGCACGCTATTAAAGAAATACAAATACTACTGTATTTGTAGTATTAATTAATTTTTATGAGACGTGTCTTACTTGTTATTATTATCATCTGTAGTCTTTGTCACACATTCATTTCTCTGCTGGTGGTGTCTTGACCCAGTTTCAGCAGAGATCGTTACTTATTTTGAAAGCAATATCGCCCAATTTCCGGTATGATTCCGTTTTCCCGTCTAACTTGATGCATAAAACTGCTCAAGACGCAACCACCGTGGAGCGGCGTGAGGGGCGAGAGCAACGTGATCCAGCGGTGGATGGAGCAACAGAGGGAGCAGAGACGCAGACAGACAAACAGACATATCGATGAGAGAGACTCCTGAATAAGACACATTCTATTTGCAGTCAAGTGAATCGCACTGGGATGCGAACAATCTGACTTTTTGCAGTGGAGTGTCCAGAGAAGTACGCACGCAGCGCAAATCCAAGGTGACCAACTTTTACGCACGGACCTCTGGAGTTGTGGGGACCAGAATGCTGCATTGTAGTTAACTGCGATTTTGGAACGCTGGCTCCTAATCTGATCTTTTTGCATGGAGTTTTGTCTGCGTGCATCAAGCACTTTGACACGTTAACGAATCGTCTTCAAAATCATACATTTGGAGACATTTTCGGAAGCGCAGCGGAGACTCGCGCGTATACTGCAGACTGATATGGGAACTGTGCTGCCGTAGCCTTCGTCAATCATAATACCCTGCATTACGCACCTGTCCCATAGTTCCCTTAACGTTTCCTTTTGTGACTTTTCTGAACAGCGTAATGAACAGAGCCAGACGTCTCGCCTGCCTGTGAGTCACCATGAGCAAACATTTGGACAAACAGGGTTTATAGGCAGTGACACATTTTGGGGATATTTAACAGTGCGTGTTTTGCACAAGCGACTAACACACGACACCGGGACGAGGCTCTGTGCAGCCGGGGTATTGGACGCCGAGGTCCTAAATGCCCAGCCGGTCGCTTGCGGCTCCTCAGGCTGGGCGGCAACATGAGGTCCTGGGTCCTGCTGCTGCTGGCTGCGCTCTCAGCGGCCCGTCTGCAGCTCTGCAACGCTGAGGTAAGAGCGGGATCTGCCAGAAAATACACAGCATGACCCTCTTATGGGTGAAAGTAACACTTGATGTTATGAACTCATTAATATCGTACAGTTGTACTTAATGGCAGCCTACAAACCATTGTTTTTGCAGGCATTAATGATGCAGTAGTTCAATAAAATATGTTGATGATACACCCAACTTAAGTTAAATTTTAATTTGGTGATCCGAATATGTATGTTTGTGTCTACACTATGTGTAAAGAACTATAGTTGGTGAAGTTAGAAGAATATGAGACAGAATGGAAAAGAAAGATGGAGAAGATTATTATTATCTGGGGCTTCATAACATCCAAATGCTCTAATTGGGGCTGGTGTTATTGGCATCTTTCTCTGTGCCTAGATTTCTTAAATACTAAATATAGCCTGCTACCAAGTCCCATGTTCCTAATAGAAAAGAAGAAAACAACATTGTGAGTTCATGTTCTGACTCAAACCAGTGATGGATGGGATGGCGCGGTATCTCAACTGGTTAGAATTTCTGTTACTTGTCAGGAGCTTTTAACATACATCATATGCCTTGAGGTGATTTTGCTAACTTTGGGCTGGATGTTTTCTATAACAGTTTAACTGCAAGACAAAGAACACTATCATATGTGTGTGACAGCCTGTATATCAGTCTATTGAGCTTTCCCTCCCTGACTCTGTGGGATCTGTTTTATGTGTCCAGTTCCTTTTCAAGTTTCAAGAGAGTAATTCACCTGAAGTGTAGCAAAGAAGAGTCACAGTATTACAAAGGGAGGGAGAGAGGGGGTGAGGCAGGGCCTTGGCTGGTGGCCAAGCAGCAGGAGTTAACCTATCATACAAAGCTGGAGCCAAAATCCACCCATGAGCCCAGCCGCCATTTTCACTGTCACAGTATAAAACTGCTGTCACTCCACCAATGACAGCAGTTTTCTCAAAAACATATTCTTTTAGAGCAATTTAAATAATTACCCCATTAAGTCTCATGTTTCCAGCAGACACTTGTAGTGTAGAAAAGAGGAAATACCAGTTGGATGCCATATGTTGACAAAAATGTTGGTCCAAATTATCCCCAACACTGTAACGCCTATGAATGGAGGCCTTGGTTTTGTTCGGTGACAGTGAATCTTTTGTACTTGAGCATCTCATCTTGACATGGATATTTAACATAAAGAACTTAGTAACTGTTTCTTATGAAATGGCCCACAGGCCTTATTTGGTCACGCTCCCCCTCCAGCACTAGTTGGTCATGTGGATGAGATTTCAGATGACCTAGCAATAACTTGTTTTGTAGTGATCACAGCGAGCTGGCTGCACATCTGCTTTCACAAAATAAAAATGGCTGTCTTCCAAACACTACACGTGCAGTACGACCTGACGTGCCACCTCCATGGGAAAGGCGAAACTTATTCTCAGTGACTAATAATAATTATTAGGGTTTTCAGAAGCCAAATTCAACTGTTGATAAGAAAAGGCTTATCATTCTGTGGTGTCACAAACCTTAAACATCCACTGCAAACAAAGACTGTCCAGTGAGAGCGTCTCTGTTTACTCTGTGTTTGTTTTTGAGATGCTACAGGTGGAAAGTTTACCTGTGTTTTTGGGTAGGTCCCGTGTGCTGCATATTTAGTTTGGCTGCTCTTTTGCTTCTTACCACTTTCTCTCATTGTCATAAGATTGGAATCTCACATAATCTTTGCCCCAGAGGCACAGCATCATGAATCTTTGGTCAATGGGTGGAAACTGGCTGTTAACTTGTCAAACCTGCTGCTCTGTAGTCTTCATCAGAGAAACTGTTAGTATCCTCAGCTTTTTGTGCACGAGCTGCTGCAGCTGAAGGCACCGCAGCACTTTGAACATGTCACATCGTTCTCTATTTATTTTAATGAACACTGACCTGCTATGTGATGTAAGTGTGATACAGCAGGTCGATGTGCAAGTGCAGCTGAGACTCTGTGACAGTCATCCTGATCGTGTCACAGCGCTTAGTCCAGTGAAGAAAAAAATGGAGACATCTTTGACGTCTTAGTTTTGCACATCTGTCTGACTCACACACACATCACATCGAGAACATTCGGTCAAGTCACTACAGGTTCACTAACGCTGACATAATAAGTACATTTGAAAACACCGATATAATTTATGAGGGAAAGATACTTTTTTGTTTATTGTGTATCTGCCATGTCTGTGAGTAATCCAGTCAGACCTTGACATTTACACTATGTGTTGTCAAAGACACACACATGCATGAATACGTATGCACACTGAGAGTTGTCGCGGGTCATTTGTAAATCCATTTAAACAGAAATGGAGTCGAGAGTTGTCGCGGGTCATTTGTAAATCAATTTAAACAGAAATGGAGTCAAACACACAGAAGCACTCACATTATCTCAGGCCTCACTTTTTTCAACTGGTGTTCAAATCACAACTGTTAAATCAACACAAAAACAATGAGACACACACACACACACACACACACACACACACAGCTGACTGGCGACTTCTGCAAAGGTTGTTGTTTGATTAATGTTTCCGTGAGCGGGCTGGGAAGATTTACTGCTGCCCAGCATTTTACATAAGAACAACAACTAATCTGCCAGGGATTTTGCAGACTGTCTGCCATGTAGCAGTGTGTGTATTTGTGTGTGCACACATCTGGGTGCATGACTGGGTGTAGCTGTATGAACATATGTGCTTGGGGTTTTGTGTGGTTATGCCCTTGTGGGTCGGACAGAAAAGCGTAGTGGCACATAAGAATATTAATTTGTAAGCACCAAGTGGAGCAAAATCTAGTTGAGTTGGAAATAATAGGAATAATATTTATAAATGCTACAGTGAGAGTAGCAGATCATCATCATCATCAAAATAACAGAACCACTTGGTAAAAAGGTTAGAAATACAAAAGGTTGGTCAGTATCAGAGCTGTGGAAGCAGCTTGTCTCAAATTCGTTAGACACTGAAAAGGAGGCGCTTTATTTGTTTGTTTTTATCAAATTATTTGGAAGGTTTGCACATGTGGTCATGACTTTATTACATTTCAGAAGAAGCCTGAGCTGCTGTCTGAAATGTCACTGTTCTTGTGCTGCAACCTGTTGTGATGTGTAGGGCTGCAGCTAACACCAATTTCCAACCGATACACTATTATGTCTATTAAATTTCTTAAAGCCCAAAGTGATGACACCAAATTGCTTATTTTGTTTGGCTAAGAGTCCAAAATGCTGAGATTTAAGATACAGTATTTGGTTTTCCATAAGACACCGAAAGCAGCAAACCACTGAGAAACTGGAATTATAGAATGTTTGGTATTTTTGCTTAAAGGTGCTCATTGCTCATTTCTTTTCAGCCTAGAGGGTCTAGTGAGACTCAAAAACAAACTGACAACATACGCTGCTCCCAACCGCTCCTTGGCCCTCCCATGCAGCCTGCAATCTGAAGCTAGGGTTACCCGACTAACAAGCAACACAGGCTGTTTAAAATGCCCACTGACTTGAAAAGTGCTTCTTATAACCTTCTTTACATGCAGCCCAGTCTCACGTGACAATGTAGTATATTTACGTTGGTCCACAGCGTAAAACGTACTGGTGTCACTACACCGGCTGTAATATTGTGAAGCACCAGTGTTCTTATATTGCAGCCCAGTGTCCTCCTTCATGCTCTTTTTCCTCGATGTTTTGTGATTGTTGGCCAACAACAAAATGGTGCTTTACCACCCCCATCTGGACTGGAGTGTGGATCGGGAAGCTAACATTATGAACTACAGAACATTAAAAACACTAGGAAGGTAGGTCCAACAAGCTCCTGACTTTCACACAGACAGCTGGAGTGACTTTTCATTTGAGAGTGTTTTCACTGAAAGGAGCTTCTCCTAACACCAAACCATTTAGTTTCTGTGCCTAAATGTAACCAAGTATGAGGTGTCTTGGCCATTTTCTTTCATTTTCGCTTCTAGAAAGATGTTCCCATGTCACAATTTTTAATCCAGAAAAACACTGCAATGTCACTATTTTGGAGACGTTATTGTGAGACTAGTACGCACTGTAGTACATACGAGTAGCTATTATATATGTTGATGTGAGACTGGGCTGCTAGGTGGCAGGCGGGACTCAGATACGGACCGTACTCTGACAACACACAGCAGAGAAGCTGCAATAACAACAGAAGTGCAGCGAGCAGCAGAGTGTGACGGAGGAGGGTACCATAGCAGAGAGCGACAACGTTCTGTCCCATTTTCACTAGATTTATCAGACAATATGTAAAATCTTAGTTAATGTGCTTTTAAAAAGTAGTTTGCTTGAAAAGAGACGTATCAAATTCGTGCCTAATCAGCAGACCCAGGCAGAATTCCAACGACACTTGTGCAGATGTTGAAAAGTAAGAAAAGTAGAATCTCAGAATTTAAGCATGTGCACAATAGTTGTGTGATCTTGTTTTTTGTCATTTTCTCAGCCAAGGATGCAACATTCACATCTGCTTCACTCCTTGACTGGCTGGTTGCACATCTGTCTGGTGCTTCTTTTCATTTATTACACAACAATCTGTGACACTTCTGATGTCACCTTGTAGAGCTGTTCTCCTCAGCAGCCCATGTTAATGGTTAATGTCTATTAACAACGATTGTCTGAAAACGTGCACCGCCCTCCCAACATCCCCAGCCTCTTCTGTTTTTCATGGTGGTCGGTCTGTAGCCTACGTCTAAAGAAATTGAATCGAGCTATTTCAGTGGCTACATGTCCTTAAATGTTATGCTGGGGGAATGTCCAACAAATGTGCGATGAAATAAGAAATTATCAAATTTAAAAGTTCATATAAAGAGATGTTTTCACCCTGCTCAAGATTACTTTAGGTTGCTTTAATGCATTTTGTGCTTACAATTGCTCAAAAATAACTGTTGTTAGCTAATAAATATTTTCTTTTACATTACCAGCCCTCAAGCCCTTTTTCTTCTCCTCTACTCTGATTTCTGCTCCATCCTCTCTCATCTTTCCATCCATCATCCATTCCCAAGAGGGAATCTATATCTGTACTGCTGGTGTATGTGCATATGTTTATGTGTGTGTAAGCGCGAGTGCCCACCGAACTCCGTGAGATTATGAGACACTGTGTTGGCCATCGGCCATATCGCCGATAAAAGACGGCATGTGCTGTGACAGCATGGTGCGAGTATGACTCACTCCTCACACACTTTCAGTGGGATTCAGATTTTGTGTGTTTACTTTTTCTCACACAGTCTGCACTTCTGTTGACTGCATGTTTGTATATGTGTTTCTGTGCATGGATGCGTGTTTGTGTGCTTCACCTTTCTCCTCAAACATTCCACACAATCTTTCTGCCTTCCAGGCTTCTTCCAAGTCCTTGTGCAGTGTGTGTGTGTGTGTGTGTGTGTGTGAACCTGCTTTCAGATCATGACATCCTACCTGACAGACCCAACAGCCTAACTACACACACTCATGCAGCCTACGATATGAAAAACGTCCATGTTTCAGTACCAACCCTGAGTATAAAAGGCGTCACTACAAACCAGAGAGGTCTAGTTTGTGTGTGTTAGGTCACAAATAAAGAAGTTAGTGTCACATTAGTGCCTGTATAATTTAGCTCTTCTGCTCAAGCCACTATTATTAGCTTGTTGTCCAATTCTTGGTCCTTTTTTTAAACCAGCAGTTTGTTGTATGTTCATGTGAGGAACTGTTTCCTGTCTGTCCCACGCTCTAATTTACAGTGTGTGTGTGTGTGTGTGTGTGTGTGCGACCAACACTAGGACTGTGATGATAGCTTGTTGCAGAGCGAAAACTGCCTCTGTAACTAAAACTGTATGTGAATAAGTGTGTGTGTGTGAGGTTCTCTGGGCAATTTGGGCAGACAGTTAAGTGGTTAAGCATCTGTATGTGAACTGGAAAAGAGGGGGCGAGTGTGTGTGCGTGTGTTTGCTTAACTAGGTCAGCCAGTGGCTTGTGAAAGTCATCCAGGTGTCCTGAGCCACCGCCGCCCACAAAGCAGACAGACAGAGGGAGAAAAGGAGGAGAGAAAGACAAGAAGAAAGGGAATAGAAAATGAGAAATGAACAGTATTTTTCTAATCATACTAAATTCGGTTTGAATCTGGTACAGGTGTACAAAAAGGTTGGACACTCCAGCTGGTGATCATCCTTTGCAAAACATCCAAACTATGAACAAAAATAAAACTATACTTTCAGAAATATAAAAATGTTGCACTTTTTCTTATTTGAAGACGTCACATCCTGGAAAGGTTTGACTTGTCTGGATGCATGAACACCAATACTTAACTACACTGTCTTGTAGAAGTGGGAACTATGGATGAAACCTTCTCTCACATCATTGTGTACTGCAGTCTCAAGTGTACTGGGCAGTGAAATTACTGACAAATCAAGTTACTTCCTCACGTTCAGTGAGAGCTACTCTGATTTGGTACTTGTCAGTTGGACAGTGTCCTTTAAATATTTTACTGAGATGTTTTCTTTTTAGATTTATGAACAGACATTTGCCCCAGAAGCTGCTGAGTAAAAATGATTCTCACCTCCATCATTTATTAACTGGCTGGTTAGGCTATAGCCTGAATGTATTGTACAGTGTCTACTCCTACAACCACAGATTATCCAGCCTTGATTTTACCTCTCAAAGATTAATGTCAACTTTAACAGGTTGCTGCTGGGTTCAGGTGCAGTTAATTATCAGTACAACCCAGTCTGGATAAACAGTAACTACATTAGGTCTTAGCACGTGGGGAGAGAGTGCAGTAGAAACCTGGTTTGAATGTTAGAGGAATGAAGGTTTGGTTTAAGTTACTGTTTGGTTTGGACTAATGTTACAGATTTTTTTTGTTGAATACGGCTGATCACAAATGAGAGGTTTTACATTCAGACAAATAAATCACAAACGCACCAGAAAACTTGAATTAAAGCAAAAAAAGTCCTCCAAATCAGTGTGGAGACATCTACACTCCTAAGTACAGTTTATAAAATGTTAGTAGGAAAGCACTTCAGAAATTTCTAGACAACCTTTATAGAACAGCACGGCAATGATTTTGCATTGAACTGTATAAATTCTCCATCTGTGTTTGCAGGATTAAGAGTCCTAACACCTCAGAGAGTAATCCAGAATTCTTTCCTCTCATATTCTTAACACTCCTTAATTTGCTTTGGCATCTTTGTGGCATGTGAATGCATCAAATGCTGGTCCAGCTGCTGTGAGATGGGATCGACTTACGGCCAACCAAAGCAAAATGTGACACTGAAAACTAATCTGCCTTTGATCTCGATAAAGAAACTGCAGGAGTGTTTCCTTAAAAACAGCCAGACTGGATCCATAATGAATTCCAGCAGTGGCATCCACTAAAAGATCATTAAATATAACATTCCTTCTCTTTTCTTGAGTGATAATTATATTACTTTAAGTGTAAGATAAGTTAACAAACCATTGATCTGTTTCTTAATACGTTGGTGCTAAAATATGATAAACTGAACTTTAGCTGAACTGAAATAACAAGAATGGTCGAGACAGATAGACAGAAAGGAAAAGAGAGGCTAATTTCCTGCGTTACACCCGGAGTAACAGCGGTGTTTGTGGGTAAACAGACGTGTAGAGAGTGAGAACAGCAGCAGCAAACACCAATCACAACCATGATTTCCTCTGCAGGAGGAAGTGAAACTGGAGCAAGTGTTGACTGAAGATGGAGGACTGAGATATTATACATCAGCTCTCTTTCTCTGTGTGTCTCATGGCTTGGGTTGCTTTGCTGCTGTTGTTCATTTCTTATTGAGTCAAAATGCCTTTTTGACAGCATTCTGAAATAATTAATAAAATCAGTCGACAATACTAATTATCAGAAGATACAAGAAGCCATTGTAACACATTGTACATGTCGCTGCTCTTCCTCACACAAATACATGGTCTCCAACTCTTTTTCTGACTTTACAAGTCAACTGAAATCACCTGAATGCTCCATTTTGCCATGGATGATGGTGAACATGGATTATGAGATACTGGAGGTTTCACATAAAAGGTCTGGCTGAAGTAGGCTGCATTTTTCAGCTACATTTGGTAAAGCCTTCAAAATAAGACATAGCTGGTGATTTATAAATATTTACTATAACTGATTCCAGAACATTGTTGGCATTCCTCGAAAACACTGTGCTTCCACAGTAGGAAACAACACAATGTGTCTGTCTCCACAGGGCGATCCTCTCCCTCCGTCGCTGGTCGACCTGGTGGGGAACTCTCCCATCTCCTCTGTGGAAGACCTGAAGGTGCTGCTACAGCAGGAGACCAATGCAATAGGTAC
Source organism: Monopterus albus (assembly GCF_001952655.1). Classification (NCBI taxonomy): domain Eukaryota; kingdom Metazoa; phylum Chordata; class Actinopteri; order Synbranchiformes; family Synbranchidae; genus Monopterus; species Monopterus albus. Next base: position 164,362 of record NW_018128278.1, on the reverse strand, counting down.
TAATGACCACACACGCACTCTAACAACACAGACATGGGGGAGGTGAGCATGTGGGTGGATCCACAGAGGCCTGAAGAGACAGGAATGTAGTAAGCAAGCATGTCAGTGCACACGCTAAGCGCTACGTTAAAGCACTATTTACCCGAGACAGCAGCGAGACTGATGAACAACTTGATGAGAGAGACAGAAACAGAATAGCTGTGACCTTGGGGTGTGTTAGACAAACTGAAACAGAGAAAGAGAGAGAGAGAAACTTAGAGCACAAGGTCGCTACATTGTTCACGTGCTCTGGATTCCACTCCAGGTTTTGAAATATGGATGTGTGTGTTTGTGTGACAGAAGGAGACCTTACCCTCTGTACGCCTCCGCCTCCACACAGAGTCCAAACAAACTAGTGCACACAGTCAGACACATGCACACACAGCTGAGCGGGCGATTAAAAAATTCTTTATAAACGTATCCTTCTGAGGAGCCGAGTCACACATACATATATTAATAGAAGGCCCTCTGATCATTCTATAATGCATAAATAACACTGTGACATGACAGCGACCCTGGAGGGGAAGCAGCAGAGGGAAGGATGCTCAGAAACAGGGGCACGAGGAAATGACTTAGTGTATGTGTTTATCTGGATTCAAAAATGAAGCCTATTTAAAGTTTCTCAGTGGTCTCGGTTGTATTTCAGACTTCAGGCAGTACATGAATGTTTCATTTTAACTATCTTCTTGTTGCCATCGGGTTTTTCATGCTGCTAAGTTCTGTTTGTGTTCAATTGTTTCAGCTTTTATGCTAATTTTGTTTTTGTGGTTTTAGCCACGCTGGCTGCAGAGCTCTGTGGATGGCAGTGTTGGTCAGTCAGACAGCCCGATCCATGCTCGAAACAGAATTAAATGCATCACAGAATCAAAATATTTAGACAAACCAGATAAGAAACTGCTCTCTTTCTGCACCAGCCACTTAATTAGGCCTAAAAAAAAAACTATCATATGACACCTTGTGCCCTTGTGCATTGCACTTACACACACACACACACACATGCACACTGCCCAAAGGCAATCTGCACCAGGGATATAATTAGGAGTAAGGGGCTACAGTATGAAATGATGACATATGTGAGAGTGCAAATGTGCACACTCACAGACCGACACATGAGCTATATATAACAACTCATATCTCTCCTCAACAGTATTCTTGACAGCAGTGAGACAAATTGTGGCAGAAAATAGCCTAATTGTTTTAGCGGGAGGAGAAAAAATGGCTTCCTTTGTGCAGTGAACAATGAGTTTGGCTAAAAACTGCCCTAACAGCATGTTCTACACATTTTTGCCATCGCTTGTAAAAGTGGTGCCTCAGTGTTGTCCAGTTTCAGATAAAAGGTGGAAAACATTAAGCTGAATTGATTAATTCCCTAATTGTTTTTGTCTCATCCATCCATCTCCTCTCCTCCCTTATCTGTTTCTGTAGAAGAGGAAGAAGACGAGCATGATATTCACACAAACCACACCCATGGCCGGTACGCTAGAAGCCTTGGTAGGTTTCCACATGTGCTTGTGTCCCTTCCTGTCTGTTTGTTTCTGCCATCTGTCTCATCACTTCTCATCACTTCTTACCAAATATCCTACATTGTTGTCTCCCTCACCTCCCCTAGCCGTGGAGGCACAGGTAGCCCAGCAGGCGGCCTGTAAAGTTCGGACAGAGGTGATGGAGGTTGTGAGGTCCATGGTGGACCGCCGCAATGCTAACTTTGTGCTGTGGCCGTCCTGCGTAGAGGTGCAGAGGTGTTCAGGCTGCTGCAACTCAAGGCTGCACCAGTGTTTCCCCACTGTCACCTCCAGCAGATACCTGCAGGTACACGGAGCATAACGCTGCCAATGGTCACATGACTTTATGATTCTGTACAGTAGCTGTGAAGAGCTTCCGCACCGTGACACCAAATGCTGGTAGTTAAATCAGCAACAGCTGTTCACTTTAGTATAGTATTGACTTTCATTAGAATATCATGATGATATGGTCATTTTATATTATCATTTTTACAGTGTTCTTCTCTCCAAAAGAAAAGTTTACCATTTTTGAAAACACACTTATTTGCTTTCTTGCTAAAATGTGAAGATCAATACGCTTGTATTCTGATTAGCTTAGCACAAAGACTGTACACAGGAGGAAACAGGTAGCCTGGCTCTATCCTAAGTACTGTTAAAATTCACCTAACAACACATCTAAAGCTCACTACTTAATATGTAATATTTCATTTGTTACCACTCCTGGCTCGCACATAACCCCTCATTAAAAACTGGTTTTGTGAATTTTTTAAATTACTGGGCAGAACCAGGCTAACAGTTTCCTCATGTTTTCAGTCTTTTTCCTAAGCCAAACTAATAGGCTCCAGCTACATATTTATAAATTTACTGCACAGAGTAAGAGAGGCATCAATATATATCTTAAAACAAAACATGTTCGATTTAGTTCATTTTCCTCTGAAGTGCCTGGGCAAAATTTGGCTCATGTAATTCATGCAGCGAACAGTAGGACGCAGTTATCTGCTTTCAACATCAGTTTATATATATGTATATATTTGTGTTATGGAGTAATGGTACTATTTTAACCACTTTGGCTGCCAGGTCAAAGTAACATGAAGGCTCAGATGCTTCCTAAAGCTCTGTGTAGACATCTTAATGTTATTGCTTCATTTAGGATTTACATGCTTGGGCAGACATTGCAGAAAATGCCATAATCTGATTTCATGCATGATTTAACTTTGAGAACAGGTATGTCTATGTTTCTTTTTTAGGAAATGATATGGAAAAGGCAAGTCTTGACTGAGGGTCACCACATTTCATAGACTTATTAGCTTGTCTGGATATGTCCACAGCCAATCAGATTTGTGACTTGTTTCATAACACATCTCACCACATACCTACTGCTTTTTACCTACAAAAAAGTCAGAATGATTTGCTGATTGATTTTGTTGGCTTTTCCATCATGTCTGGATTTACTCATTGCTAATGCTTTTGTTCTTTTTGCCTCTTTCCCAGGTGACAAAGATCCAATACATAAACAGGAAAGCTCATTACGACAAAGCCATCATCTCAGTGGAAGATCACGTCAGCTGCAGGTGTCAAGCTTCCTCATCTTCCTCGTCCTCATCGTTTACTCCTTCCTCGTCCCTACCTGTAACTCGCTCCTCCGCTCAGAGTAACCCCATCCCCCCTCCTCCTGCACCACAACAGTCTCCCCCATTGCCCCACCTTCCCCCGCCCCTTCCCCGGTCTGTTCACCCTGCTCCACCCAAGACTCATGCTTCAAAGGCCGACCTCCATCGGCACGATGACCTGAAGTACAACCAGCAGCCTTACCATTCTGAGGAGCATGAACCAGTGGCAAGACAGTGGCAGCATGGTAGCTACACCCAGTTGGTGCACTGGTCACAGCCCAGGATGCACCAAGCACCCACACACGTGCAGTCAGGGGTGCACCAGCCGAGCACGGGAGCACTCGGCCCAGTTAGCAGCTGGCCTTTGGAGAAAAAGGTGGAGCACAGTGTCACGGGAGGTACACAACAGGTCGGGCATGGGAGTGGGTATTACGGGAGCAGGGAGGAGGGCAGCGTGCATGTAGCAAACACTGGTAGTGAAGTGCATCATCCAGATCATGCACAGAGGCAGCAAAAACATCAGCAGAGGC
>NW_018128278.1:145102-160301 GCF_001952655.1 Monopterus albus | reverse complement strand
CACCACCCCCAGCCACAGCATCCACAGAAGTACAACCAGGGAGGAGTGGAGGATCAAGAGCTGAGGACGCAATATCGACTCAGCGCTCCCCAGTCAGACAGCACCTCCCCACCTGGAAGCCCAACGCAGCCACCCAAAATAGAACAAACGCCCACCCCTCCTCTAACCACCAATCAGAAAGGCTCAGTGACCAGCCAAAAAAATAGAACGGTCACAAATAGCAAACTGACTGAGACTGAAACAGTCAGCCAAAAAGAAGGGAACAAGACGGAGGAAAGTGGGTCAGCCAATAGCAGGGACTCGACTGGTGTGGAACGGGCCAATCAGGGGAAGGAAAAGGACTCTAAAATGACCAGTGGAAATGGCCAATTAACAGAGGAGGAAAGGAGACAGAAACTTCTAGAGATGGTACAGAGGGAACCGCATAAACGGACTCATCTACATCCACATCATCCTCAGCAAAAACCTAAGCCGACCACATTTAACACAGGTACTGCTCATATGTGTTAAAATGTGTGTGTGAGACAAAAATTCTCTTTAAAAGGCAGTGGGTACTTTGTTACATACTTGTGAATCTAAGTAGTTATACTGCATAGTTACTCCATTAACAGTAACTTGTAGAACGCGTTTAAGGCACAACCCTGAAAAACATTTCTCAACACTGCAATGAAAAAAGGATTGAAAGAAAATACAGAACAGAATGAACAAAGGACTAGAACCTATAATCACTCCTAGGTTCACTGACAGGTCTTTTTAATCACTGGCACACACTTTCCAACAACTAATGCTAATGTAATGCAGTTAAACGTGTAAACACAGCAACAAAACAATAATTTATTGTAAATTATGACCACTTACCAAAAAATAGAAATATGCACATTTCATAAGCAAGTCACGTGCTTCGAGAATAAAATAGTAATTCTAAACAGTTGTATACCTGTAACTTACAGTACATGATCTAAAATCACATCAGGCTTTTAAGTAAACAAAATCAATGCACTGAAAGGACGACAACTTTGTGTATACAAGTACTCACAGATGATGCGCATCATGACTTGACCTGGACTTGAGCATTGAGTGCATTCAGACTTTTTTTGTAATAGGCCATAATAATTTGGCATAAGATACTGACACTATTCATTTCTAAGTAGTGTGTGTGTGTGTGCATTTGCTTGGCTATTAAGTAAGTAAACTGCTTTTAAAATGGCGAGAGCTGTGTCTGTTGTGTTTAATGTGGACCATGATGACCTGGGCTAATGGGGACTCAACTCTGACTATTCCTTGGTGACTCAAACTTGAACACTGGGGACTCGAGACTTAACTTGGACTTGTGGTGACTACAACACTGGCCAAAAAGGAGTAGCTTGGAAAATTGTGTAGCAGTGAACACAGGAAACACTGATACAAGGTGGAGGAGTTGCTGCCCTTGTCAAATATACTGAAGGACAGATAAAGGGAAGTATAACTACTAGCACTCCTGCTATACTCCAGCAACTGTGTGTGTTGTCTGTGAGCTAGAGCATGTGTTGTACTTCACATTTTAGGTTATGAGATAATCAGTGTGAGACTTTCCCAGACAGAAGTGGCTCAGTGTGCTCGGTTAGAAATTCTGTTTCAGGGGCTCTCAGTTGCCAGGATGTTCTCCTGAAGCAGTTGAGTTCTGGATAAACACTATAAGCTTACTGTAACACTTATAAATGTGTGGTTATATGCTTGTTTTTGTTTTCTTTCTTTTGCTATGACACCCATGCACAGGGTAGGGTGGGGAGGATTGGCAGGGTGGGAGGCGAGTTTATGTTTTTTTATGTGTTAACATGTTCAAAAAGTTCAACACACATTAAATTACAAAAAGAGAAAAAACTAAACATGACCACATGTCATGTTGCTATTATTCCTGACACCTTAACAACTCTGCAGGCAGTCACAGCTTCAAGGTTATCACATGTCCTTCAGAGTGTTCAGTTCTCCTGTTAGTCCTGCACTGGTGCTATACACTTCATACTATTCCTTTAGTATTGGCCTTTGCCTTTTTTATTTGTTCATATGAGTTCATGTGTTTTTCTATTATTTTTCTTCTCTATATCTGTTATTTATGGTGACAATACTGAGTTCTCTTATTAAAATAAGTTGTTTCTTCTTGCATTCCAAAATAATCCACATAAGATAGGTAGACACATCAGCATTACTTGTTTTTCTATGTTTAGGTAAATAAAACAATTTGGTAAAGGAACGAATATGATAAAAGCAAACCAGCACTGAATCGTAAAGTAGCTACAAATAAAGTTCAAAACTCAGCGACTCACTTGCTTTTGTTTTATTGTGTCCTCTGCTGTCTTTCTGTCTCTCCCAGGCCTCTTGACTGTGGCTCCCATCTCACCCTCAGCCCGTCAGGCCTCACTCAATCCAGTCTCACCTCGTCGCAGGAGGAAGCACCGCAAACGCATCAGCAAAGCATCCATCAGAGCCATCATCATCTAGAGCTGCAGGTAATAGGAAAGAGGAAGCCAGAGGAATGAAGTGAGGGGAGATAATCCCAACCTGGTAACCTGAAGCAGCAGGCAGCATCATGAAGATATTAAAATCATTTGTGCAAAAAGCTTTGACATGTTTATCTAATAAATCTTTCTTTCTTGCAGGAAATGGTAAAGCTCCCCAAAAGCTTTTGACTTGTTGCGCCAAAGGAATACAAAGAGACAAGATTCTTGAATGTAGGGCAGCTGACTCTGTGGATGGAGTCTAAGGAACTAACAGAGGTGGTGGGCACTCTTTCTGTTTTCAATGGACACCTTCAGAGAAAGTTACCTTTCCTGCCCTAGATCTGCCACAGAGCATCCAGCTTCATGGCTTTAATAAAAGTGCAATCTTCTGAACTCTTTGGACTGGAGAGTATTTGTCACACTAAACACTGGATTTCATCTGTTTGAACCACACTTCCCATAAACGTGAATCCGTGGAAGCTCATCAGATGCTCAGACTGTTGGTCTGTAGTTGCAGTTGGTAGCCATTGATTGGCTACTTTAACACTTTTGCCTCTAGCATAACTACTGATTGTTCAGCAAACAGGGAGAACCTGACTGTGACTTGGACTACTCGGGGCTAAATGTTGAGCTCCGGTTAAAACTGGAGATGTGGGGAACTGGATTTCTACACTGGGATGAAAACTGGAACCTGGAGCGTGCAGCTGAGGCCCCAGTGCCAAACATTACTGTTATCCCACAATGTCTAACTGTATCTCACACGAGTAGCCGTACACTGATCATGCAATGACTTTAGAGAAAGTGCTCTGATATATACTGTAGCTAAATGTACTGGAAATATCGATAACCTGCTCTTTTTTGTACTACTGCCCGATCAAATAAGGAATAACAACCAAACTGCTTCCTAGATAACCTGCTATGAATAGTCACATTAAAGCAACTCTTCAAGAGCCGGCTTTTAGAGATTGCTGTGAGCCAGTTGTAGGCAGCACTGTATGTATAAATGCATTTAGAAGATTATTTCTGTGAGAAAAAGCTTTATTTCTTAACTTATTTTTAAAAGAAGAGGTTCTCAAGTGTAATTGTTGTTGTAAACATGTCTCAGAATATAATTATTGGTTGTCCAACTGTTACTGTTATGAATGTTATTTTTAATATTAAAATAAAAACATTAAATATATAGTTTCTAGTCATCGCTGCTCGTTTCAGATCTTAGTGTTTTCGTGGTTGACAGTACGTTGTGTGATTGCGTTAAATTGACATGTACATTAAATGCATGAATATGTGTGCATGTGCATTTGAAGGGTGTGTACAGGTCTAGCAGTGTGCATGCACTCGCACGGTAGACCTGTCTGATGATCTTTACCCGTGACAGGCCGTCCTGCAGCTCTGTCACGCAAAGCAAGGCGGGGGTCAGCAGAAATGTCTGGTTGCTATAACAACTCACAGACGGACATATCAACACAGAAGTATCGTATGGTGAAAGAGAGACGAGGGAGCGGGTGTGGGGTGTCGGTTCAGGAATGGGCAGAAGATGAATGAGAGTAGGATGTGAAGAAAAAGGGAAAAGGCCTAGTTAGGGTGGAGTGAGCTCAAACATCACAGCGAATATATAGAAGCAGACGGCGCTAAACAGATTTGTCAAAGATAATTTAAGCTCAAGTGGGAGTCTAAATGCCAGCCTGTTGTGCAGCAGGGTTTCCCCTGCAAAGCTAATTCAGTCAGCAGGTTCTCTTTGAAAATGATGGCTCAGCATGTATTTTCCCAGGCCTCAAAGTGCATAAAGGCCCATAAACACACAAATATGCACACTTTAAGACTATGTGAATATGTCAGAAATCTGACATGGAGATAGACTGTAAGTCACTATTGTCATCTGAAAAACCCAAACGTGTGATTTCATTAGATCAAACATTCAAATTCACTGGATAATCTGATGGGACACACATGAGAAATGTCACTGTTTTTAATAGTATAATTCTATTATACTGTTCTACAGCAATATGACACAGTGTTTCTGGTACACACCCTAACTGGGACCTACACACAGTATCACCAGTGGCACCTGAAAAAATGCTAAGCTTTGAAACTGAACACATAAACACCTCAAACTGTTCTAAAGTGGTAGCTGGTTTTAGGGATGAGGAAGAAAAGGAATAGGATCACCAATAAAAATTCAGGAGAAACATTGTTTTTCAAATCTAAATCATTGTTTTTCATCTTCCAAAAACAAGCGATCACTGATCAATGCTCGAAAAGCAAACAAGGTTTTGACGGTGTAAACAAAGCACAGCGTTAAAAACGAATCAGAAACAATGTGTTCCAATGCAACAGATTAAAAGTACAATGACATGTTGTTAACTGTAAACAGTAAAGTCAGTTACAGTGGATCAGACTGTTCATAAAGGTTGGACAAATTAGGACTGAGTCTTTTTCAGGTAATGCAATGGTATTACAGTATTAGTGGCAGGAATGAAAGGAAGCCCTGAGTTATAACAAACAGAAATGATCCTTCTTCTGTCCTCACATGCTCTTTTGCAAACTGATAAAGTTTGCATTTTGCTGACAAAGGTTTTTCAATACCCACTGGATACTATCAAAAATACATTGTCATCAAGACATCAGTTTGTCTTAGTTCCTCTAAAGTTGACATTTTATGACTTTCACCAAACTGCAGCACAAAGTGCATCGTTATTCTTCTCCTTTCTTCTCAACTATGCCATTATCCTCCTTGTTCTGATTTTCTTTTCTCCTGTCCTTCGATCTCATCTATTATAAAAAAAAAAAAGTATATTCCTCCAAATGATTCCTTCTTGTCCTCTCCTCGCCACTCGTCCTCTCTTTTATTGTGAGTCATGACCCTCTGGTTTGGTCCAGCAGCTAATAGGCATCTAAGTGTGAGGTTGTGTGGTGCAGTGAACCAATAAGGGTGAGCCAAAGTTCAGCCAGGTCACAGGGGCCAGAGAGACTCTCTGCTATCAAGTGTTTGTGCGCATGCAGAAGTGGGCATGTGCACATGGCTGCCTGCCATACCTGCGGTGTCCCTCTGACAAGTGTGTGTGACTGTGTCCATATGTTGTGAAACAAATGGAGAGTGTGTCTTCTGGCACAGTGTCCCTATGTGAGTGGCCTTAATGAGCTGGTCGCTGGCGGCCAATCACGGCCACCGGCAACCTCCGAGGTCGCACCAAGGCGCTGTGTGTAAACAGTGCGGTCGGTGCTCCTACATTTGACAAACACCTGACAAGATGCACAAGCACTTGTAGGTGAGGTCACAATACTCAGGGCAGTTTTAACAGAGAAATACACACAGATGCTTAAATGCACATATGCAGACAAGTTACAAACACACAGGCAAACCTTTTAAACTTTTGTGAGTGAGGTGCCATTCACCTGAGCTGAAACATAACACTATTATCATGAGAACAACTCAATGAGATGACTCGAGCTAAAGGTGCATTTACTACACACACACACACACACACACACACAGTGTGTTCTGTGTTTTGTCTTACTCCCATTTTTAAATTTAGACGAGTGTCATCTGCATACAATGGTAACAACTTCTACAACCTGTTACATCTGTTTTCATAAGAGTGAAATGACGGCTTGTTCCCTTGGTCTGAAGCTGGAAATGCTTCATTGCGGGATTCATACATATTTGAATTTGCTGTCATTTATTACTCACTTACAAGCAAAATGCATCTTGTGATTAAAAGTCACATGAAGTCAGAAAACTCTTCATCTTGGAGGGTAAAAATTTTGGCTCAGTCTGCCTCTTATTGTGACAGACTGTGTCAATATCATCTGTCTGTCCCAACAGGGAAGTGAATCTCCCTCACTGCATTTGTTTCACTCTCTGGAGGAAACCCAGATAACCACCCCACACACTTACAACACACACACGGTCTCCCTCTGCCACAACAGTGCTGTCATGCAGTGAGAGTGTGTGTGTGCGGGCTGGGCTGGTAGTTTGGTCTCCCTCTTGTTTGCTGTGGCAGTGTTGTGGCTCCAAGTGCGGCCTTGTCTAACCCCACTCACCCACACACACGCTGTCCTCAATCCACTCTCTGTCTCAGGACACACACAGGCACAGCCATATGCACAATATTGTGAACATAAATTTGCAAGTAAACGTCAGCCATTTTGATGTTTTTGTGGACAAGTGAAAGTTAAAGGCTCAGTACGTAAGTATTTTCACATTTCCCTATTTCAGTGGGGAGAGTTGCTGCTGAAGGCTCCATTGACCCAGACCCAGCAAACAGCCTGGCAGCAGTGCAGAGATATTCCTTTCTAAAGGTTTTGGACCAGGATGGCACTCTTAACCAATTAGAGAAGTCCACCCTCAGGGGTGGGAGCTCATGGCCGTCAATCAATATGTGAACACACTCCAGTTCTACTGACATAGTCCCAGGTTAGCAAGCTACTGATTTTAGTGTTGGCTGAGACAGCTACATGAAAAACAAGGACAAGAAATTAGAGTTCTGGGAAACAAAATTAGATTTAGATCATAAAGGTATGTTGCGCAGCAGAGAAGAGGGAATTACAAACAGATGCTGATTTGGCCTTTCTTTCTACTTTTCTGTTGTGAATCTTAGATAGCAGTACAGTAAGGATTGAAACCATTACCCTCTGTGCTTGTGGCTAAATCATGTCAGAACATGCACTCCCAGTGTGACTGTAACAGCAGCTGGCTAAGCTAACTATGTCACTGTATTGTTACTTTCAGTTATAATAATCAGGCAGTTACCAGGCAAGTTCATACACAGCTGTGGAAATAATTGGCGAGTTACTACACTTGTGCTGTTTTACAGTAGACTTGAAGCAGCTGAATGTGTTGTAGTCTCTGCTAACTTGGTCATTTTTTCCCCGGAGTCTGGCTGTGGGTCACCCCAGTTTGGCACCTGCTGCAGCTGCAGTGATATTACTTTGCTGTGAATTTCTCTCTTCACTTACAATGACGTAGCTACACTCCACAGTGTCTTATTCAATTTCAGACGCGCTTTCGAACAGCATGTTTCCTATATATGATAGAAAAACTTGAGTGACTAAGTATTTTATATGACGCGACCATGCAAAACAGCTGCAGAAAACTTTTCTGTGGATGTGCAGGACTCACTGTTATTTCTAGGGTTGGGTATTGTTTGGGTTCTTTCCGATACTGGTGCTAAAACAATACTTTTAAAACATGCCAGTGACTAAATGGTACCAGAACTGATACTTTAAAACACAAAAGTTGACGGCATTAAAAAAAAAAGCATTCCCATTCAATTCCAACTTCATCTTTCAAGCCCTGAGGTAAATGGAACGCAGCAAAAGTGTAATGATACTATTACATTCACAGCCCCAGAGGGCAAAGATCTGAATCAACAAGCATTTATGTGGCACCGAAATGAGGCACTGAAATCTGCATTTTGTTTCAGTCTGGTGGATACCAATTGCATAGGAGTTGCTTAGTACCATCCCTAGTTATTTCTGTGCTGATGTTCACAGACTGTGGTGGCTGTAAATATGCCATATCCACCTGTCATGTAGTGGAGGTTGCTACAGTTGTATTGTTTTACAGTAGAAGCAGGGCAGTCAGCTCAGTGAGCTATACTGCTTTAATGCCCACCAGCTGAATTTTGTCCACTAACTAGGTAAATGTTGCTCTTAACTGTGGCCCTGTGACCATGGTTTTGGAGCTCACGATGTGCTGGGTAGAGTTGAGGCAGCAGGGAGAGGGAGGACTTGTTGAAGTGGAGGCGACTGATCCTAGAGTTTCATGCTAGTGCTGGCTAGATTAATCCTGATTGTAGCTTAATGTTTCAAACCTTGTATAACACTTTATTCTTTATTGTTCCACACTTTGTCCTGGTCAAAACTATTTTGTTGTCAGGTCTTTAAGGATTCAAGTAAGTCAAGTCTCACAGTCAATGTCACGTCATTCTTGTGACACAGGTATGATGAGAGTCCAAATCTAATTCTAACCTTTACCCTAAAGCCTCTTAAACTCCCCTTTAAAGGAGTTAAGATCATCCAGAATGTGCTCTTTGATAAACTCTTCATATTTTCTTTCCTTGTGCACTCACTTTACCTCTTTTTATTCGATAACAGTGACAGCAAAATTCAGAGGAACTGCAAAGTCATGTATCCTTCAGGCCACAACAACTGATAATTGCTTTGAAAAAAATGGTTATTTAAAGTGTCATCAAATTCCAGGTGTTTGGGGCATCGGGTCACAAATACTATGCCAAATGACTCACATTAACCATCATTCTGAAGAAGTGGAAACCATCCAAACAGTGACCTCACTTTCCATAAATGTTCACACTCAGATGAAACTACTTCAGCATTATTCTTGCTTCGTATTTGTCATCATTCCACATCAACACACAGTAGCTTGGTACTCAGGCTTCCTGCACATCATCGTGCACATGGCTGGATGTTATCACAGCATGATATTAAAAGCATTCAATGCATTTCACTTTACCAGCCTGTGTGATGGTCACAATTGTAAAATGTCACAATGAATATATTATTGTCCAAGGAGAAATTAACTTTCCACCACAGGGGGCTCAGCTTACAAGGTCTGAACAGGGTGTTGAGTAGTTTATTTGCTCTGGGACTCTAAGTCAGTTGTTCATTAACTGATTTTTAGTCCCTGGAAAAATGCTGGAGTGGCACGGGAGCCAGAAGATCCCTAGGACAGCTAGCTAGAAGTATTTTATTTGTCCTGGGGCTCTTGGTTACAGTAACTAGGTATTAGCTCATTTCCAGACATTCAATGAGGTTTACAGAAGTGAAACGAGAAGTGCATGTTTGTCCATTTGCTCTCCCCGTCCTGTTGTTCACAGAGAAGTGCTAGATCCATTTTTTCCTTCATATATTCCATCTCTTTTTTCTTCACACTCTGCTCTTCACGCTGTGCTACACTTGCCCTTCACATGATAACAGGAGGGAAGGAACATAGAAAGAGGAACGGTTCTTTCTTCTAATTATATTTGTCTCCAGTTCCTAGGAGGATGTGGTGTAATGTAACACCCATATTGCCACATTGTGTATGTATTCACATCCAAAAAAACACATAAACACACTTATCCCTAATGGTCTGTTGTGCAGAAGTTCCTCCATTGAAGATTTTATGTAAGATGACCTCAGATCATGGTGATATGAGTAATTTGGTTTCTCTTCCTTCTTAATCACAGAAATTTTATTCTTCTTTTTGGGTTGTTGTTTTTTTAGGGGTGATTATGAATTTAAAAACCTGATAAGTAATATGACTATTAAATGGTAAAAATGAAAAACAATGGTAATTTAGAGTACTAATTAGAAAACTAGCATATGCTATCGTTTTCTTCTGTTGGGAAAGTGAGAACTTGGCAAGCAAAATTTAACGTTTAACTTTACAAGTAAAAGTCCTGAAATCAAATTGTTAGTTAAGCAAAAGTACTTGTATAAAATATACTAAAGGTACTAAAGGTAAACATACTCATTGTGCAGAATGGCACAGTTCATATTAATATATATCCTATTACTGGACTATAATTAATGTTACAGCTGGTAAAGGGGGAGCTAATGTCGGCTACCTTATGTGCTTATACTCTGAAGTACTTTACAAAGGACTATAATTAATGTTACAGCTGGTAAAGGGGGAGCTAATGTCGGCTACCTTATGTGCTTATACTCTGAAGTACTTTACAAACTGGGTAGCTTGTGAATTTCTCACCAGGGATCAATAAAATGTTATGATTATAGTGTATTTTGTTTAATTAAACTAATTCTGAAAAGTAACTAGTAACTAAAGTTATCAAATAAATGTAGTGAGTAAAATGTACTACAGTATATGTTTCTGTAAAATGTGGTGAGATCAAAGTATGAAGCGACAGAAAATTAAAATACTCAAGCAAAGTACAGTATAGATCAAAAATGTACTTAAGTAACTGTAATTAGCTACCTTCCACCTCGGCACAATATAGCAGAGGTCGGAGGACACCCTTTTCCACTAGGTCCTTCACACTATAGTTCTGAGCTCGTTTTCATAAACTGGACTAAACCTGTTTGTTCCAGTGAAGGGAAATCTCAGAGCTACACCATATGATCGCAGCTGAGACAAGAACATGTTTTCAACTCAGCACAACAGTTTGGGGAAGGCCCTTTCCTGTTTCAACATGACAATGTTTATGTGCATACTTCGGTGCATTTTTGGTCTGCGTTTCTGCATTTGATGTAAAAGAACATGGCTGGCCTGCACAGAGAAATTAAATAAATAAATAAAGGTGCAGCTTCTTCTATAAATGTAATCTAGCATAATTTTATCAATCTTAAATAACTGATAGATTTATTGTGAAGGTTTATGACATAACCTTTTACCTGCCAACTCACATCCAGCTAATAGGATACAAGTTCATGAGTTTAAACACAACGAAGCTGTAAAGGCAGGCTAAAGAGTAGATGAGTCTCCATGCTTGGTAGAATGACATGTAAAACCCTAGACAGCCTACACTGTCGCATTTAGACACATGTTGGCAGCCTCCTTTTTTAAGAAATGTAAAAGCATTAAAAAGCACAAGTAGGGTATTTAGTCACATATGTCATAGAACAAAAACATGAGAATGTATTGGCCTTGTGTTGACCACCGACCGTATTTCAGGCATCTAACCAAAAACCCATGCAAAAAAACAGGACGAAACCAGAAGTATAAAAATGTCGCCTTGTGTCCTGGTTTTCGAACTCATTGCTGTGGTGCTCCACTACTGCCCCTGCTAATGTACATATAGTCACCCCAGCATGCTCAAATAGCTGAATGCAAATTATATAGCTAGATTCCAAAATATGGCAGAAAGCCTCCCAGTAGGGTGGAACGGCCATAACAACAGATTAATGCTCAGTGTCATGGAGTAACACTTACATAAGAGTGTAATGACTGCATGTCCACATCCTATTGGCTAATTATTGCTGCAGTTTTATCTGTTCCCCCCTTTTGATGCAGTCACCTCCTCATCACTCACTCTATAGTTAGGGGCACTCTCACTCTGTAATGACCCTGATCTCTAGTCCACTGTTGTCCTCACTGTTGCCCCGTCCTGCCCTTTCCTTACAAGACGTGTGTGTGCATGTGTTGTCCCATTTTCTGTGTGAGTGTGTATGTATGTTTTCTCTTTAATTAAAGAGTGCTCAGTGCTGATTCAGCACGTCTAGTTGGTTAAACCATCAACAATCGAGTCACACACTATTAAACACATTAACCCAAATCCAAAAAAAACTAGACTGCCGCTCTCTGTAACATACAAGCAGCTTGTGTACTGTGTGTTTGTGTTTCTGTGCGCCTTGTAATGCTGGTGGTTTGCATTTTGTATCAGAGTGCACAAAGTCAAACTGCACTTGATCCAAGAATCAGGGTGTGCGTGTCCATGCATATATATTTGTTCAGTGTTGTGCTCACCTCTGTGAGTAGTGCATCTCTACTGTCCAAGTACGTTTGCATGAATGTTTGTGTTCTGTATACTGTATTTGCATGTGTATTTGTAGTACAGTATGTGTGTGCATGTATCATCAATGTGAGGTGAGCGCAGTGGAAACTTTGACAGTGGAGGTGTGCTGCAGCCTTGGAGACTTCAGCTTATGCAAGAAGCAAAGTGTATCTGTTCAATACACATGCCCGATGCACAGCCACACACACACACACACATTAACAGGATTAAGGCGTGCTAGGTGATGCAAGACAAAAATTGACATCTTGTTACATTTAGTTGCCCTGAAATTGGACTTTTTGACATTAAAATGTCAGAATTTTTTTTTCCTCACAGAGGACTAAGCCATCTGGTGTGCACAATCCTGCCATTTCTCATGACAAGCATGAACAAAAAGAGGACAATTTCTGATTTTAACACCTCACTTCAAACAGATATTCAGCCATTTAACACTTCACCGCTGGACTGACCACTCCTTGTCCATTTTAGCTGTTATCTCTCTGTCTTCCTCAGCTGAAAAACACAAGGACAGACTCATAAATTCACAGATCAACACTCAACATCCTCTCTTTCTTTAACTCCCCCTCCAGCAGCGCCACCATTCCTCCTTCTGTCTGTTTCTCTAGATGTTGACAATGGCATTTTCTGTGAGCAACTGACTAAGACTCAAAGAATGTGAGTCTGTTTGTGGCTGTGTGTGCGTGTCCCCCTTCGTACTGTCACAGACTGTCAGGGCCAGAGAGAGAAACAGACGAGTCTGATAAAATGACAGCAGGACAGTATTTCTTTGTGACCAAGTCGGGGTCATGAACCTGGTGAACTTTAAAAAAGAGAGAGAGGAAGGGAGAATCACAGAAAGAAGTTACTGAATGTTTATGCATGTGTGTGAACATTGTAAAAATGGCAGAAAGTTTATATAAGATTATTTTCATACTGTAGCCCTAATTAAATTGTAAGAGTAAAGAAAAAAGCTGGTTGCAGCATTAAAGTTGCCACTACAGCCCTTTTCAGGAATTAGATATGTAACATCCCTGGCTTCATCACTCTGTTAAAGTGGCAGCCTTCTGTCATTCAGACAGGAATCGCTGACTTTGCTGTTCCTCATGGCTTCATTCAGCCATGGAACGCGCACGAAATCCGCCACACGAGCAAGATCGTCGTTATCTTGCGTGTGTGTCCATTAATGTGCCTGCATACCGTTAGACTTATGCCATGCTGAATGTGAAACCTAAATGTTGCTAGAGACAACACAGCAGTGGGAGAAGAAGTATTGATTGTTGAAGTAAAAAGTCCAGCATTCAAAATGTTACTTAAGTAAAAGTATAAAACTATTAGTATCCAAATATACTTCAAGTAGCAAAAGTGAAAGTACTCATTATGCAGAATGGAGTAAATATACTTAGTTACTTTCCAACTCTACAACACAGTAAGACTGTTGTTACTTTCACAGAGAAGAGACCAGGACGTTCATTCTGACGTGAAGCTGACACGTTCAGATGTCGTCACATTAATGGAACGAAGGCGTCTGAAAGAGGCTAAAGTGGCAGCAGAACAAACCGATAAGTCATCAACTAATAATGTTGTTAAAATGAATGTGCTCTTTAGGTTCATCGCTATGAGCCACTCACGTTGTTTTCACGTTGCCATTTGGTACAATGGAATTCAAATATAGATTGCAGCCACTTTAATCTATTGCATGTGCTTCACATCAAATTCATTTGAATATGAAGGCAGTGGTAGACCTTTACTATGAAAATGTAGACACAGTATACAAAGTAAAATCCCCATATCTTGCTTGTTCGATTGTCAACTACATAAATCCCTGCATAGCTACAGCATGTTTGTACAAAATAAGTACTACACGTGTGTGTAGGTACACGTGTGTTTTGCATCGTAGCCGTGTTTTCCAGCTCCTAATACAGGAAGCGCTACCTTAGCAACACGAGGAAAACAAAGGAAGTGCAAACTGCGTGACTCGAATTCCAACGTTTTCTTACACCAGTGATGGAGTGAGAGCCAGAACCAGAGCGAGCCAGAGGGAACAATGAGCAGCACACACAGCTTCTCCAAAAAGACACAAATGTTCCAACTGGACGGCTGGAGTACCACAGATGGCTAGACACAGACAAAAGGTCAATTATGAAGCTGTGGAAAGAAAAGACACTTATGGAGGGTATGGGCCGATACACATATCTCCAGAAGCTGTTGCAGCAGAAATGACATTCCTGTCTCACAGCCATAATAACCCCAAAGCACAAATACATCAGATATATCTTCTCTGGTCGATACTCAGAACAGTTACCATAGAACAGCTACCTGAGCAGATCAGTCATGCTGATTATAGACTTTATTTAGACCTGTACACTTCCACCAAGGCCAAGACTGTGCTGAGGTGGACTGTGTTTACTCTTGGCATGAGCTTCCTCCTCACACTCCATCTCCCATGACCACTCATGTTTGGATTCTGTGTCTCCAGCAACACATCCAAGCACCTCAGAATATTTCTATAAAAGCTTGAGGGATGAGGGGTCTCCCATGTTTCCACACACTACATGTAAAATGTGGTGACCACTTTGAAATGTAGTTTGGGTGATCACACTGTCTGTTGCATTTACTGTACACCTGTATTTTTAGCCATCTGGTTGTGAACAGCTCATCCAAGACAGAACACATCACTCTTACTGCCCTCTCCCTGGTTGTTGACTGGGCTTGTTGGTGACATTGTTATATTAACAGATTACACCAGGCCAAACACTGGCTGGATTTACTCCTACTACTGCTGCTGCTACCCCTCCTCCCCTCTCTCCATTCTTATCCTTCCCCTCTCTTCCTGAGCTCCCTTCCTCCTCTGCATGACTGTTTACCTTTCTCCTCTTCTAATAACTCTCTATTTACCTTCCTTTCCCATTTTACCTCCCTTCCCTCACTTCCTTTGTCCCTCTGTCTCCAGTCTCTCATCGTCTTACTCCCCATTCTCTCCTGTCAACCTCCTCTCTACCTGTTTTTCTATTCTTTCCTCCCACTCTCCTGGTTCCCTCCCTGTCCTCTTCTCCCTCAACTCCCCATAGCACCTTTCACCTCTTCTTCCTCCCCATCTCTTTTTCCATTTGTATCCTGTCTTTCCATTTACATAACTTTCTGCACATGACCAAAAGTATGTGGACACCAGAACATTACACCATATGTGATTGTTAAATAATTAAGTTCAACACTATGGGTTTTACCCAAATAAGTTTTTCTGGAAATTGAGGGGGGATTAGTCGATTCTGT
>NW_018128278.1:139843-145079 GCF_001952655.1 Monopterus albus | reverse complement strand
TTGCTTGGTTAGCAACTTTCTTCAAGTTGCATCAATTGTGCATTTGAGAGTTGTTCAGACCTACAGTCGAAGTGTTTAGGAAGCTTAGTTTAGCAATTAGAGACCAGGAGGTTCTGATGGCTTTGATAATGTGCCATGAAGGACAAACTCCTGTAGAGTGAAAGCACTGGAAATTGTCTCCTGGTGTCTTTACTGCAGAAATAGACTGGGGACAGAATTATCTGTCAAGCTGCCAAGGATTAGCAGTATCAACAGAATGTCATAATGAGGAGCTGAAGAAGACTGAATATGTGGAAACATCCAGAAAATTTCATTCTGACTGCTTTCAAAGGTCACACTAGAGAACTTATGCACTGCTTTAGTTGAATTTTTTTTTTTTAGTTTGACAAGAGTAAAGGCTTTGAAGGAAGAACATTCTTGGCATCTCGAGGATAAAACGTTCCCATCTGCACTAGTCTTTTAAAGTTTTGAGTCGTTTTTAAATCAGGACAATACACAAATATGCTATCATAACAGCTTCTACTCTTCTGGGAAGACTTTTCTCAAGATTTTGAAACCTGACTGCAGGAATCTGCTCCCACTCACTTAAAAAAGCATTAGTGAATTCAACCAGTTTTGTAGGGTGATAAGGCTAAAATCGCGTTTGGCGTGCACATTTGTCCCAAAGGTGTTGGATGGGGTTCAGCTCCAGGCTCTACATGAAGCAGTAAAATTCCTCCACACCAAACCATACATAAAAATATGTTGCCATCCTCCCTCCAGGTTCATTTTCAATTCCCTTACTTTATCTGATCCCTGTGCACTTTAGAAACACTTTTAAAAGTTTTCCTACTTGGCCTGCTCTTTGCACCTGCATCCCTCTCTCCCCTGATTTCCTTTCCCCCTCCTACACTCTGTCTCTCTCTGTCCTGACAGTGTGTGATCCATGGGGGCATTATCTTTCCATTATCTGCCCATTCCATAATTGTTTCCCTCACCTCACCCAGGGTCTTTGGAGAATATTAATCAACTCACAGACAAGTCTAATAACTGCTCTGGGGCTGGAGCAGGAGCTGCAGTCCATCAGGCACTAACCACACAAAGAGAGACACACAGGCAAGAACAGTTTCCATTTAGTTTGTTACACTCTCTCTCAGTAGATGCTCTTATACTTGTATAGCACCTTTCTATGCATTACAGCCCACTCAAGGTCTTGTTACAGCTAACTTACAGCCAATCAATTTGTTTTTCCGGTGAATCATATTTAAAGTTCAAGAAATCCCCTGTTAAGACATTTTTTAAAGTTCAATAAATCCATGATGTTTACAGTCAGATTAATTGTTATATAATCATGATCTCAGTATTGACAAAAATAATCATGATTATGATTTTTGCCATATTCATGCAGCCCTATCACACAGGATAAGGTGGGTTACCCAGGCCTCACAGGTACTTAGAGGTATGGCCCAAACTAATTTAACAACTTAACTTGAGCAAAAAGGTGCAAAACACTGTGTTAGATACTGGTGTACCTAAATAACTGGTTCAGGAGCGACATCAAGGTTGGCATTTTTCTGTAAAGGTACAATAGTCTTGATTTTTGTAATATTATGATTCTTTTTCTGACACTGGATACCTACATGTGCACATGCTGCCACTGTCACACTGAATCTTTCAAGACAAACTGTATCAAGCCAATATCACCCCATAAGTCCTTTTACTGCATTACTGAGGCACACAATGGATGAAAGAACAGGATTTTTCTCCTGACCGACTTCCTTTCTCTCAGATTATGAGTGGCTGCTCTTAGGAGGGTGAGTGGTGGTGGTGGAGAGCAGCGAAGAGGAGGAGAGAAGGAAAGGATGAAAGGAGGAGGAGAGAGGAAGATCAGAGGCTGAGGAATATTTACCATCAGGGTGCACAAGCACTAAACACACAGGAAATGATGAATGTCCACATGTAAACAGACATGAAAGGAGTGATGCTGTACACATAACTGTCAAATGCACAAGGAGAGTAACTCGGACCTGCTCTCTCACACACACTCTTTAGTTGTTGTGTGCAGAGTCATCTTAAAATCTCCCAAATTCTCTCCTTTAAACAGGCTGAGAGGTGGAGGGCAGGTTAGGGAGGGGTGTAGTGTGAGAAGGGATGTCAGACACAGCTGTTTCACACCCATCCAGATGTCAGTGGAGAAAGAGAGACATGCACAGACCCATACTGTACACATCAAAGACAGTAGGCAGCACGCACACAACCACAAACACACCCCATATGCACACAGTGCAGATGGTGTTAGAACTCATAGAGAGCATCAGAAAAAGCTTTGAACTCAGTGAAGAAGCTCCTCTTCCTCACTACAGTTACACTGTTGGAGCTACAAATGCTGAAAAGTCTTTGACTTTCATTCAGGTCCACATGTTAACATGCAGAGAATCCAAATAAAACAAATATTGATCATTAACTCTGCTTTAAAGGGAGTATAGTATACTGTAGAAAATGATTTAACTATGAATATGAACCAATTTCAAAAGAGCAGTTCTCTGTATGCAGGGCTTACATCATGTGATTTAAAGTGTTCGAAGATGTGGTGGTGGTGGAAATGGCTGTGGATGAAAGAGGATCCTTCTCCCATCAAGTCAAGTTGTTGATAGGGGATGAATGCACTGAAGGAGTGTATCCATTTCCCTCTCCAGGATGTTTTCAAAGTGAAAGTGGAGCCTTTCCCTGTACATATGGGTACACACACAGCCAGGCACACACAAACACACCAGGATCTTAACGTGCATCTGTCACCTCTTTAAGTGCAAAAGTGACACAACCCATAAGATCACAGTGAAGTCTCCTCAATGAACCACAACAGGCAGTTTAAAGAGCTGAAAGACAAAAACTTTTGTATTAATTTGTGCTGACAGCCATTGAGCTACTATGGGAGCTAAATACTGTAAGTAGCTCTTTGTTTCATTGCCTTCTAGACGGCATTTGGTGTCTGTTCAGTTCTGCACAACACGATAAAGCCTGTGGAGGTATAAAACCTTTAGGTCAAACACTTTTATCCTGCTGTAGTGGTCTTTAGCCATCGCGATAGTCTTTGGAATTTGGTCTGACTGGAGATATTCATCTCTACTATTTCTATCTAAAGTAATGAAATTTAATTTTTATACCATATGTGACAACATGTTGTTTGTACTTTGGATCTGTGCTGAGAACATTCCCACTGCCAGTGCTGCCTCATAACTGCCAATGTCTGACATTAGAAACTGCTATGTCAGTATCAGAATCAGAATCAGTATCAGTATCAGTATCAGAATCGGTATCAGAATCAGAATCAGAATCAGTGTCAGAATCAGTATCAGCTTTATTGGGTCTTAATTTGACTCTAGTAGGGCGGGTCTCAATGTGCATGTACATATCCCCATGCAAGGCAACAGCCAGGGGAAAGTAAACAATAAACCAACAAAGGGCTGTGTTGTATGATAAAATAAACAGTATAAACAGGCAGTAAACAATGCAGACAGACAGAGGATAAGGATAATCATGTTCATTCAGAAACGAGATAAATAGGAATAAAAATAGACATATACAGTGTCTTGCAAAAGTATTCATACCCCTTGAATATTTCCACATTTTGTCACATTACAACTACAAAATTAAATTATGTTATTGGGATTTTATGTGACAGACCAACACAAAGTTTTGCATAATTGTGAAGTGGAAGGAAAATGATACGTGGTGTTCAAGATTTTTTACAAATAAAAATCTTGAAAAGTGTGGTGTGCATATGTATTCAGCCCCCTTTACTCTCGTATCCCTAAATAAAATCCAGGCAACCAACTGCCTTCAGAAGTCACCGGAGTCCACCTGTGTGTAATTCAATCTTAGTATAAATACAACTGTTCTGTGAAGGCCTCAGAGGTTTGTTGGAGAACATTAGTGAACAAACAGGAACACACCAGACAGATCAGGGATAAAGTTGTGAAGAGGTTTAAAGCAGGATTAGGTTATAAAAACATATCCCAAGCTTTGAACATCTCACGGAGCGCTGTTCAATCCATCATCCAAAAATGGAAAGCGTATGGCACCACTGCAAACCTACCAAGACATGGCTATCCACCTAAACTGACGGGCCGGACAAGGAGAGCATTAATCAGAAAAGCAACCAAGAGGCCCTTGGTAACTCTGGAGGAGCTGCAGAGATCCTCAGCTCAGGTGGGACAATCTGTCCACAGGACAACTATTAGTCATTTACTCCACAAATAATCACCACCTTTATTTGGCCAAGTATGTTAACACACAAGGAATTTGTTTCCGGTACAGAACCGAGGCAGCCATCTGCGGCGCCACCTCACACCAATGGCTTTAACCATCGGGGGAAACTTGGGGGATCAGTGTCTTGCCCAAGGACACTTTGACATGTGGACTGCAGGCACCGAGAGTCGAACCTCTGACCTTCTGGTTGGAAGACAACTGCTCTGGCTTTTATGGAAGAGTGGCAAGAAGAAAGCCACTGTTGAAAGAAAGCAATAAGAAGTCCTGTTTGCAGTTTCCCACAGGCCATGTAGGGGACACAGCAAACATGTGGAAGAAGGTGCTCTGGTCAGATGAAACCAAAATTGAACTTTTTGGTCCACATGCAAAACGCTGTGTGTGGCGGAAACCTAACACTGCACATCAACCTGAACACACCATCCCCACTGTGAAACATGGTGGTGGCAGCATCATGCTGTGGGGATGCTTTTCTTCAGCAGGGACAGGGAAGCTGGGCAGGGGGACGACTTTTGGTATGGACTAGTGACGCTGAACTGACCAATCAACTGTATGAAAATCGAGCGGATGTACGAAAACTGGGACAAAATTTTGACAAAAAAGTTGTCGAAAACCAAATTGTACGAAAAGTAGGGCATACGAAAACCGAGGCTCCACTATATACAGTATGTATAATACAGGATTAGCATGCTGCACACCAAAGAGCACCATCACTGGCTGAAGTAGATTCAGCTGTGTCACTGAGAGGCATGCCATAAAAACCAACTCCAACACAACCTCAGTGAGAGGGCGTAGATACTCAACCGCCCACAAACAGCACTGGAGGTGTGAGTCTTTCAGTAGTTTATCCACACAAAGCCCATCAAGGGCGATAGCTTTAAGCATAGGCAAACCCTAATTACACTTTAGACCCTCATGAAAAAGCTTCCGCTTTGACATCAAATACAAACTCAGCAAAGTAAAAAGGCTTTCATTTTTGCTTTGTTTCATA
>NW_018128278.1:117282-139769 GCF_001952655.1 Monopterus albus | reverse complement strand
AAACCCACCAGAAGAAGAGACCTGGGCCGAGACAATAGTGGAGACAGAACTGGCACAGGGACAGACAAGGAGACACACAAGAAGGAACAAAAAATGGAAACATGATAAAAATAACAGGAGAGAAAGAGAGAGAGAGCAGTGGAAATGCCATTAAATTTAAATGAGGACGACGCACAGAGATGAAGCAGATCAGAATGATGAAACGTTGTTAATTCAGGAACTTTGTGAGCAAGTGCCCCCAGGTTCCAGCTAATATGAAATGTGTGTGTGTTTGTGTGGTGTAATGTTGAAGGATTTTTCTGAACATTTGTTTCTTCTCTGTCACTTTAGTATAACAATGGTCTATTCTGTGTTACCACCAACAGGAGACTGACACACACACCCGTCTGAGTGTGTATGTGTGTGTGTGTGTGTGGGCGTGTATGCTGGATATTTTTGGGACAGTTATTCTGATAACAGTGATGATGATAATAGTTTATTCGTGTGTGTGTGTTCCTGTTTGTCAGTAGACTGGACAGACAGTTTACACTGAAGATCCTGTGGAGGACAGGCTGTGTGTGTTGAAACGTGTATGTGCGAGTTTCTTTACAGAAAAGCCTGCATGTTTATGGGTGTGTGTCTGTGTAGTATGTGTCTTCTTCTCTCACATAATATCCGCTTCTACCTTTGTACCTCCAAATTTGTCTATTTTGTCTTCAAAACTGGACATTTGAAGGGCAAGAAAAGAACAACAAATGTCCATCTCATTGTTGACGTTTCCTTCCCGTCTTGTCCATTCAGAACAAATGTAAACAGTACATTCATTTAGACCCAACAGAAACAGGACTGGCACTCTCTACATATGTTCTTAAAATTAAACTTAATTAAATCATTACAGTAAACACACAAGTTAATATTAGATGTTGACAATATATTTCAACATATAAAGATTCCACAATTAATGGTTCACTGAGATAAACAGCCAGAGGTGATACATCTCTAGTCAGCTCACATTAAACCACTGCAGAAGAATACAATGCCATCACATACAGTAAATAAAAAAGCACCAATCAAAGCTAAAAAATGTGTTAAACATGAAGGTGATAACTTACAGCCACTTGTGTCTGGCTCGTGTATTTACTTAAGGACTGTCACAGTCTCCTTTTAGGCTTCACACTGATCTTTAACTGGAGAAACACTGACTAAAACCAGGGAGCACGTACCTCAGAGGCCACCAAAGACCAAGATCTAATTTGGTTTTGGTCTTTATTCAAATGTTTCTCAGTAAACTGCTTCTATTTTTACCTGCTACAGAGTCAGCATCTGGTAAACTCTTCTGTTGGCAGCATATGACAGACTAAATAGCCATCTGTAGCAAAGGTCAAGGTTAAAGGTCATTTCTACGAGCGGACCTGTGGTCCTTGTGGATGGAAATAAAACAAGAGGAGCTTTTTCATATATACTTTCCCCTCGATGTTAGACCTCAATTGTTTTTTTTTCTGTTCTGTTTCTTCTCAGAAGTTGATCATTGTACAAAACCCCCCTCTTGCTCATGCACTCACTCACATCTTAACACACATAAAATAAACAATGTGTCAGGCTAACTGTCATCCAGGAAAACTGATGTTACTGTAAGTCTCCTGGCATAGCCTCTTTGTTTTGTTGAACTGCACACTACAAGTCTCTGTGTTGGCTTTTTTAACCTTCCTCCCTTCTCAGTGTCTCACTCTTTTTTCTTTTTGTCTCCTCTCTCTCTACCCACCTGTCTCAAGCTCGTGCCAACTTTGCTTCCTCCCCCTTTCAAATCTGAGAGAGACAGATTTAAGATTCATGCAGCGACAAAAACAAACCCCTTTACACCGACGCACACACACACACACACACACACCTCAAGCCAAGTTCTTGACAACAGACTCCCAGCAGTCTCTGTCTCCACCACAGCTTCATAATTGACCTTCTGTGTGTGTGTCTGACCATCTGTGTGACTCCAGTCGCCCTGTCTGAACATTTTCACCAGGAGGGCTGCTCACCGGTTTACCTCCACTTCTTTTCTTTGCCCCGTTTCTCCCTCTCTGCCGGTCTATCCCTTCAAACCCTGCAGGCCTAAACAGAGATGAGAGTATTGATCAGTTTCCCCATAAGACCTCCCTTTCTCCTCCTCCTCTCTTGTTTGATGAAAACGTACTGTAGTGCTGTGTAGCTTCACTCAATCATGCTCCTGTTCTAACAGCAATACGGCATAAAATGTCACTTGTATCCAAAAAAAAAAAAAAAGAAATGGACAGTCAAACATATGAGAAGAATTAGCTTCAGTTACTTTATTACAAACACAACATTAAAAGCAGCAGTGACAGCTGGAAGAATCAGCGTCACATGCTGTAACATACTGTGCCCCTGACACCAGATTGTAGGACACAAATAAAGCAGTATGAGGAGCAGTAAAGGGTAAATGTGTTTTCTTTTCTTAGAATCTAATCTGTGGGGTGCTGCTAATGGTAATAGTGATAATGGTCCTGATGCTGATGAGTTAATGGTGATGATTATGTTGATGAAGATGTACTGTGCTTTTGCAACACACAGGCAGCTGACATCTGAAACAAGCAGATCAACAGCCCCGCTCTGTGGCGGAGAGGGAAAAGCCAACTGAGATAAAAATGATGCCGCTTAGGATTCACATATACTTACTGTCCAGCGCATCATTATGACTTACTGTCATTCAGTACCTTCAGAAAATGTACTTTTGCATCCATAATAAAAAGGCCTGTAAATATTTTCTCTTTATTGAAACTGATGCAACAAATATATCTTAACTAGCGACATTTTTTTATTGTGATATCTCCATAAATTTAAAGATATATGCATCAAAGCCGATGATAACCCGACCTCGGCAGCACATTTTTCACACACTGCCCAAACAGGTTGTGTGATAAAATGAAACATCAAGAAGTGCTCACACCACTCAGTTGTGTTCATCTTTTAAGTTTACATGTGAAAACATGAAAATAGTCAAACATAAAATTAAACACCAAGTGTCAGGTGATCAAGTGATAGGACTGTTATGTACAAGTTTGTTCTACTAGTACTGCTACATATTCCAAGTTCCCTGCTCTTCACACCAAATGTTAAATGCACTTGTCTTATACGGTGTGTGTTAAGTTTGTCTGAAGTGTGTTTGTGTGTATGTGAGTGTGTGTGCTTTCTGTAAGATGGATGTCTACATTATCGTAAACGAGGATAAGCAGGGCCAGTGTCTGCTGGCTGGAGTGGAATGAGATGAAGATGGAGTGAACTCATTTCCAAAGACCAGGAACAGACAGATTCATCTCTCACCAGCCTGTTTGTGTGTCTGTGTGGTTGTACTGTACATCCCCACATTTAGACATCAAAACAGAAAACAGATGTAAACACCAATATTCACACCTCTACTTATTTATCTTTGTTTGGTGCTGTCAGCATAGGAAAAAAATATTCTTCTCTATCTCACCAGAAATTCAACAAAACGATGTGCTACACCTCCTGTAACCTGTGACATCTCACCAATAAAAACTGTGTAAACTGTGAATCATAAAAGGTTACAGCAACAATTAACAGCAACAAATTACACTGTGGTGTCAGCCGACACTGTAGTTCCTGGTAAAGACCAATGAGTGGCAGCACCTCACAGCACTACAGCTGATTGATGCAGAGGACAGATGATAATGTTTTAGCAAGTTAGCAAGACTCCTACTTATCAGATAAAAGATGAAGTTCTAAATTGAACAGTGGGGACTGTGCTCTCAGTGTCAGGCACTGCGCACATCTGTAACACTCATACTGTACATACTTTATCAGCAGGTGATGTTATATAAGACTGGAATGAGGCTGCAGAAAAATCCACACACCCTGGCTTAGGGCCTGAGTATGCTAACAATTCTCTGCCTGACAGGTGCAACTGGCCAGGTGTGCAGAGGCCCAAAGGTAAGGCAGGATTTAAAACTCTTTGTCAAGCTCTCTCCCTTTATTTTTTAAACTACTTCCATCAGGATTTGCAGGTACAACCAAGTGCAACATCATGAATTCCTCTGAGGAGAGAAGGTCCAAAAGTGAACGACACTGCCTTAATCGGCACTGTTGTCACATCTCACCCCTCCCTGGGATGGCTCTGTCTCTGAGTGCAGCTACTCGGAGCACTTACCTTTAATTGTGTTCGGACAAAACACTTTATGACCCATTTCATTTGCAGCATACTCTACCTTAAATGGATACTTCAGCAATTTAGTGTTTCACTTTTATAAAATGGGACCTATGAGCAGCACAATGAAAAAGTAGCAGCAGCAGAGACTGGGATATGATGACTTTTAGTCCTTGGGTTAAGCTTCAAAGACTGGACCCTACAGCTCCCAACTCAGTATCATCTTTTGTTAAACCCTCCCTGATTGGTAACCTCCCAGCCCCCCGATTGCCAGTCATTACCATTGTCTGCCTGTGGACTTTGCCTCATGTTGCATGTTTTGCCTGATGTTCTTCAAGCAGAGATGAACAGTTTTTTGTCTCTAAGTCCAACCTGTTTACTAAACTGTTTGTAAAGCAGGCTTTACATCAGAATTGTGAAATCTGCACGCCTAGGTGGAGATAATATCATCAGGGTTATTATCTCCAATTCTCAAAGGCTCCTTCAAGAACCTGATGTGTAACATTGCTGTAATTCCTTTTTAAGTGCTTTGGTTACACACTGCGAGCATCGTGGCAAATAACATGTCAAAACCAAACCTGACAAAATCCATTACAGTAGTAACAGCTGCATGTTTTTGTAATAATAACATTAGCCTCATTATTGTTTACAGTGCACTACAAGCTCATAAGAAACTGATGTATCATTTATTGCAAACAGGAACTGATGTGCCAGTAGGCAACTGTGCAAACTCTCCCTGGAATCACTTGCTATCTAAGGACATTTATTCAGCACACAAAGTGCTCAACAATTGCCGGAGCCATCATTTCACCATCCTCGGTATGGATGCTCAGCGGCACAGTATACTGCAATCAAATTAGGGCAATTCTCCAAGCATGATGGTATTTAAAACTACTAGTCTAGTGGATGTGAATTTTCCATTTTCCTGGTAAGAATGCAACACTCAGTGCATTCCTAAAATCAACAGCTACTGGGGCATAGTTATACACTTAATGCACACTAAAAGTACAGTACATGATAAACAAGTGTTTAACTGACCTTATAAAAAACAAAAGCTAATGGTAGATTTTACTTTATGAGGAATCCTGATTTTGACAGAAGCAATCTCTGGCAGTGGAAAGAGCCAGTGCAAGTGCAGTAATCTGTCATAATGTGACTGAACTTATGCTACTGTGAGTGAGTACCTACTGTAAGTGGAAAACTATTAATCCTCTAAGTGAAGATTTATGCTACTGGAGCTGCCAAATGAGAAAAATAACAAAAGACAGAGAAGAAGAGAAGGTGAAAGGAAAGTCAGGGAGGTAAAGAAAATGGAGCAAACACCTGGGAGCACACAGGAACCAGAGTGGGGAACTTGACACCATCCACTAACCACATGTTGATGGATGGCCCTAAATTTAGGCTGAGCCCCTTACATATCACCAGTCACTGAGGAAGGTGAACAACCACCAAGGCAAGACATCATTCCAGTCCCTTTAACATGAACCCTAGTCTGCACTAATTGCCTCCCAATCAGCTACCTTTTTTCTAGAGGACACTACTGTGGGTGAAAATTGATGAATTTCTCCTGTTAGGCTCATTAGCATATCACAAAAAATAGTGCCAGTTACTGCTGCCATAAGATGAAGTTATTTTCATCCATGCAAGCAGCACAGCTCTATTGATGACAGTAATAGTCTGTCGGTCTACTGCTTTGGTGCATACAGAAATATTGGAGAGGCTGCCATGAAATCTGGAACATATATTCATGTGCCTCTTAGAATGAACTGTAATGACTTTGGTGATTCCCTTAAATTTGCCTCCAGTACCATCAAAATTTCATTTTGTCCATTACTTTGATTTACGACCTGTAGAACTAATGGCATTCCTCGGCGAGCCTTCAGCGCACCAATCAGACACCCTGAGTACCAGCGGGGATCATTCACTTTCCTTTCAGCTTGAAATCTTCATGGATGTCGAGTTGGAAAGGGAGGACCAAACCTGTGACATTAACAGACCAGCTGACATGCTGCTGTTTTCACCCACTACAGAGTTTTGATGGGAGCCTAAATAACGCTGACCTCTGCTGATTTTAGTTACCTACAGGACAGCTCTGACTGGCTGACATACATAAGCTACTGTATGTTATATAGAATTTAATTAATAATGAAAAATTAAATGTCACTCCTTTATTTCCTGCCCCATGCTACTTGATCATGCGCCCCACACTGACAGTTCATGGTACATGACTGTTTCAAAGGCTGACATGACTTTGGCCTTAATGGCATTCATTGTGAGCTTAATAAGATACGGCAGCAAAGATGAAGGTTGATAATTAAGTTCTCAGCAAAGGCTGACTGGAGAACATGCTACTTTGAAAGGGTTTGGCCCTTCTCATTGTGTAGGTTATAAGGTGTAGGGAGAACAAGGGCGACGGACAGAGATGCAGCACGTCCGAGTGACAAGAATGTCAAACCGACTGAAGGAGCAGACTGACAGAATTGCACAAATGCATAGGAATAAAATGTTCTCCCCCAAATGACGCAGTCACTCTGAGTAATAAAATTTACCACCCATCTCCTCAAGCTTCAACAAAACCTGCATGGTATTCTTGCAGTTGTGTGCTTTCAAACTTTAAAAAGATTTAAGCATTTCAAACCCCATAAAGGTGTGTTTTCATTGCAGATACAAACCCTCCGTGATGCGATATCATCGCTGATAGTACAAGCATTTATGTAGTTTTACCCATAAACATTGTCAGGTTAGGAAGTTGGCCTAGCATTGAACTGTCCAGGTTCAATCTAACTCATTGACTGTATATAAAAACTGGACAAACCCATTGTGACATCACCCACTGGATGATTTTTGAAGGGCGGTTTTGAAGCTCAAGCTGTCGCCATATTAGTAGCACTTCACTTCACCTGCCTAATCAAAAAATGGGCAAATAGGCACTTCCACATTGGCTTCATTTCTCAGCCTTGGAGCTTGCTGCTTGATCTAACCATTCAGTCTAAGTTAGCTACAGCTACAACTCTCCGTACTGCATGCTAAATATGAAGCCTAGACCAGCACCTGGTTAGTTCAGTTTAGCACAAAGACTGGAAACAGGGGGGCACAGCTAGCCTGGCTCTGTCTGAAGGTAATAAAATCTACCTACCAACACCTCTAAATCACACTAATCATGTTTCATCTTAGTTGCGGAATATGTACCAAAGCACAAATACGCAGTAATATTTTTTGGCTGGGTCCAGTTACTTCCTGAAACCTCCAATAATTACCTGGCCAACTCACAGGGTTAACGCTGCCTCCAGGAAGTCACTATGCTGAGGTGACTTTGGACAAGGCCAGGGTAGCTAAGCAAACTGGCTGCTGGTAGTAGCTTTATATTTACCAGATGAATATGAAGGTGCTTTAATTAAAAAGACATGAGGGAGGAAGAAAAAGAAGGAAAAAAAACTGGTTTGAAATGGTTTAAGGTGATGACAGAGGTCATTTTCTGCTAAACTCTTTCGCCACTGTGTTTTCACATAATTAAAAATTTGGAATCTCCCACCTGGAGAGCAAGCCTGTTGTGAGGTCACACCAATGAAGCCCAACCCTTGCGCAGCACTAGGATAAAATAGCTGTGCTAAAACTAAGCTAGGTGGCTCAAGCTACATTTCTGTAACTTTGTTAAGAAAATTAAAGATGATCCTACTGTTCTGAAACATCCAAGTGACAACAGCAGGTTCCTCTGCTTCCCATGATCACGATTTGGGATGCATCTCCCAAAACTAGTTTGGGGACAGCTGTGCACAACATTTAAATATCAATGGACAAACAAATCAGATTCACATATATAAAACCAACTGCTTAATCACCACCTTTAAAGCCTTATCGCTTGTAAAAATAAATTACAATGCTTGGAAACACCACCAGAAGAGCACAATTCTCACTTTTAAGTTGCTTCTGGCGTCTTCTTCTCCTCGTTCCGGTGCGGCAACCAGCAATTTGCTC
This sequence comes from Monopterus albus, assembly GCF_001952655.1. Taxonomy (NCBI): domain Eukaryota; kingdom Metazoa; phylum Chordata; class Actinopteri; order Synbranchiformes; family Synbranchidae; genus Monopterus; species Monopterus albus. The sequence continues at coordinate 131,644 of NW_018128278.1, read as the reverse complement.
AATACTGCCACCAGTGGTCGGGGGAAAAATACACTCAATATTTATAAAAATTAGTCACAAAGGGCCATAATGTCATCTTTTCACAGATGTTATACCAAAAAGGTGATATCAATATTCATATTTTGTGTGGTTATGTTATTTACTTATAATGTGAGATTTAGTGGCAACACTAAATGACCAAAATTACAGCGCTATTTTAAACATTTCACTACATTACTAAGATGGATGTAGTAAACAACTAAATGAAACATACAATAATTTACCTTTAAGGGTTTTTTTCTCAAACAAGGAGTTCAGTTCCACTTTCAGGCAACACCAAAAACACCACTAGGCTATACTGTGCCATTCTGTCCATCAGCAGCTTATGCAATGTCCAAGCAGAGGACCTGTAGCCTCGCCTGCTCACTCAACGTTAAGTTGCCATGAATAAAAGCATCAGCAAAGTCTAAGTGGAAAATCTGGCAGCAGGTAAGAACCACAGTGCTGGCAGCGGGTTCTCCACTTCATCGCAACAAATACAAAGCAGTGACTGATAGCAATCACAGAGCTTCATGAATTGCAAGAATACAGTAAAAAGTGGCTGTCAGTGTTTATTTCACTCCAGCTCTGCCAGTGTCAAACCTGTGCCTGTCAGTCTCTTGAAATACAGAAATTTCTTACACTCTTTAGAAATGAAAATGTCAAGAGATGTATTTAGAAACCAAGTAATGTGTATATAAAATGTCCCCTTTATCCAATTAATTCCCTCTGTGCCTTGATTTACACTCAGATCAGTCTGTATGTCTTTAGATTTGTATATTTTTGTGTGCAGTGTGTGGGCTTATCTTGTGCTGTGTTTCTAATGCTTATAGCTCACAAACTTCAATACAGTCTTACACTTCTTGCACAAAGCACAACACAAGTATGAGAGTGAATCACAGTGCCGTGTAAACATGTGACCGCCATGCAGGCCAGTGTGCTGTGCTTCACAAGATCGAACTGTCACCCAAAAACCCATTAACACCTGCAAAACCATCATTTACACCAACACATGTCCAGGGATCTTAGCTGTGTTTAAAAAAAAAAAAGAAAATTAACTGTGTTTAGCTGTTCCAAAATAACTGTTGTGTCGAATTCTGGTCCAAAATTAGTTGGAGTTCTTCCCAAACTGAAAATTAAATGTCTCTTCTCATTATACAAAGCATACTATAAAAATATGCTAATTTGCTCTGAAATCTAATCCATCACAGAATAAACATTCACATTTTCTTTAGGCATTTGTCAGTTTTCCATTAATGCTCACCCCTAGAAAAAGATCAAAACACACACCTGAATATTCAATCAAACAAGGGTGTTTACACTGTGGGTGAGGATCAGTCGCCTCTATGAAGCAACTTGTAAAGATGCACAAACTGCCACGGTGCCTTGGAGAGGTTGTTAAAAAGGAACGTGGAGGGAATAACTTTGCATTAAAAATCAGGAAAAACCGTCGACAGCCAGAAAAAGGTAATATCAGAATTTCCTGAGGCCAGTGTGAATGAAATACAGACACATGGACAAAATGTGATTCCACAGTGAGAGAGAGCCACAGAGGTACACACTCACGCTTAATCAAATATGAGCAATAAATAGCATTTAATGATCCAATCTGAACCAAAAATGTTCTCATGCCGCCCCAAAGGAACACAATATATCAGTAGGTGGTGTACAGGACTGATTGTTGATAGGGTTACTTTGTTGGTACTTTACTCTCTGGAATAAAAAATGTAAGGTGTTGGTCCAAACTTTTTAATTTTAACATTTGGTATTTTTTACAGCTGCTCTGGGGGACTTGGCTTTCACTCTATCAAATACAGTAGGCGTATACTCTTCGGCTGGCTGACCAGGTGTTTCCTCTCGTTAGATGTGTTGCCTGCGGCCATCTCTGCATTTCACATTACAAATTATTGCAGAGAGCATCAGGTTTTGAAAAATGTAACCACACTTGAGACTTGTCCACTGGCCTGGCGGTGTTGTTGCGTGGTAGTGTGATATGGTGTCATACTCTCACTCACCTAGCCTAGGTACCTGTTTCATAAACATGAATCAGTATTTACCAACACCTACGTAATTCAGTCGATGCCTTTAAAACTACAGAGTTTGATACCCAACCCTTATCACTGTTTATGCTGTTTTAAAATTTTGGATTTTGTTTGTAGTTTAGTGCTGTTCTCTTGAGAAGATGCAAAGAATGATCAGGCAATAAGTTGAGTTGTGTCCATAAAAGAGACTGTTTGGTTGTAGCAGCTTTTTGGTTAAGTGAAGAAACTTTTACAGCTGCAACAAAACAAAAAGATTCATTCTCCACCTTGGGGAAACATTGGTAGGCTCAGGGTTTGCAGAAGAAGACCATGGCAACCAGTCAAAAGCTCTTGGAATAGTAAACCGAGCTTGCACTTAGAATATTTACCATAGATTATGGTTGTTGATTAAAGAGTTGTCATTTTCCATGAACAAAAAAATCCATCATTTAGTCTGTGACAGGAAATGCCCATCACAATCCCAAGGTGATGTCTTCAAATCACTTGTTTTGTCAAATCAACAGTCCAGAGATTCGGCTTTCAGTGATATAAAAGAGAGAAAATCAGCAAACCCTCACATTAGAGAAACTGGCACCAGCAAATGTGTTTTGCTTGATAAATTGGGAAGCTCTTGTTGCAGCACAATTATTTGCAATTGTGTTTGGAACAGTGCTGCTGCAGCAGTATACTCAGTATTTTAATTGTGTAAAAGAATCTCTAAATGTGCATAAGAACTAATAAACACACTGAATATAAAGCTTTTTACTAAAAGGAAAGTGTTGATGTACTGTAAGTAACCTACTTAAGCTTTAGTTATCTTAATAATTTTTTTTACCTGTAGCATTTGCTGTACTGAAAACGTGGAAATGTTCTGTATAGTATGTGATGTTTTCCTCACCCTGAGCAGAGTAACTCTGCATGTAACGGGTTGTTTACTGCTCTGCTGCTCCAGCGATATCCAGTGTACAAGAAAGGATCTCCAAAAACACAAAAGTGAAACAAGCCAAATGTAAAAATATTATATTATTTTATTACTAAGAGAAATGTATCAGCTATTAACTGAAAGACCGGTGAACTTCTTAACATGAAAGCAGCCGAACCATAAACAAGCATCATCAGCAACATTATAATGTAACTTGGTCAAGTTCATTGTTCTGATATATGAACATCCCTTGAACTCAAACTCTATACTTCTGTCCTCCTCTCAGGCCTCAATGTTGTAGACAGAAAAGTCAGAGGCCAAGGTCGCATACAGTTCCCATGGAAACTGATTGACAGGTCTCTTGACTTTGCCTTGCTGAGCTCTACCCTCCCTGATCATCAGCTGGATGTCTTCGTCGTCCAGGATACGGATGAGGTCACCCTCGGGGTCGCGGTAGTTCAGAGCGATGTCATCCTTGTTGAAGACGTTCCTGAAAGCGAGGCAGACCGGAAGGGTATGAGTTCAGATTCTGGGTTCTTTCTGATATTCTTTACCACAAACACACAGTATATCCCCTTTTTTCCTTTGATTCATTTTAGTATATGACATCACAGCAGTCAGACTCAAGTTTAAACTAAAAAATGTCAATTCATCTTTGTTTAATCAAGCTATATATTATAATACTATATCAAGTGACATTAAAGTGACCAATAATTCTATTCTATACTATTTTATTATTATTGTGTGTACATTGGGGGGTTTACTCAGACTGTTCTTTGGGAATAAACCTGCTGTTATATATTTCCTTTATATGAAGTGGTTGCTTACTTTTGTTTACTTTAATGTTATAACCAATAGAAATATGTAAAAAGATGAAAGCAGTCCTGCACCATATTTCCACTGAAGCAAATGACTGCCCCCACATGGCTTTTGATACATTATGGTTTAATTATAATTTGGCTGTGAATATTATCACAGAGGAAACATGTGCAGCACCAAAGAAAATGGCTAATAAGTACAGACTGCACCATCTTCTCTGTTTCGCAGGAACAGACGGTAATATTTGTTTCCAGGAATTAGTAAAATGGAGATATACTGTAGGAAAAAAAACAGGCATGAAGTTACAGTTTATGGGGTTTTTTATTGGACTCCATGAGGCACAACATGATGAAGCACCAGCAGCAGCATCTCTGGAGTGTTTTTCTGCTCATATGTGCAGATGGAACACTGATATAAAGTGTGATATAATACTGAACTGTAATAATGTGTTTTAAATGTGATTAAATATGTTAATGATAATCCAAAATACACACGAGCACCAAAATCAATGAGCATAAGTTACACTGGCGTTATGCTATCTGGCACTTTATCAAATTAGCTTGTTTTATTCCATTACAGACTCATTATATTTTCACTAACTACATAATCAGGTGCATGTAGTGGAGCAACAATTACAGGAGTTACACTAGTTTTTTTTCTCACTGTTTGCCTCTTCCTCTTTCTGGTGTGATACATCGCAACTCCCCCCCCGCCCCTGAAACCCCCCACCTCCTTTTTCCTCATGAACTCCCTTCCCTTTATCAGTGCTGAGCCATATTAAAACTCAGGATGAAGGTCTCATCCATCCTACTCCAGGGCACAATAAGCCTGAACACAGAAAAACAATAATGAGCAGATAAGCGGAGGAAATGAACTGATTATGAATGGGGTGGGCTAATCATCACAGTACTCACCTATCTAAATGACCAGATAATGAGAGATAGAGGAAGAGGGTAAATGAAAGAGAAAAAGAAGAACAGATATGATGGTGTAATGAGCATATGCATCTAGCGATGGTGGTGCTGTGGGAGACAAAGGTCCCACAGGAGCCAATTTGACAGCAGTGGTGATTGACAAGTGGCAGTTTTCAGGTTTGCAGTGCATAGTAGATAAATATGGTGCCCCTCGGGGCAGAATTAATGGGCTTCTCATCCTTGTTTGTTCTGGAACCACACACAAGATCCCAAAGGAATGAAATGCTGAAAGTGGGGTCACAAAGGTGCAATCAGTACCTCTCAGTAATAATTTACCTTTAATTTGTGATTAAAACAGTGTGTTTTAAAGTCAAATCCATTAAAATGGCCTCATTAAAATAGGTCCTGCAGTTCACAAATGCCTTCCAAAGCTGAGGTCAAAGATAAGGAGTGAACAATTAGTAAATTTCACTTATTCTAGGGCACAAAGAACAAGAACTGTTAATGTGACTACGACGTAAACGTGAAGGTTAACATGTAAAAAAACAGTGCAACTGTCACATGTCCACCGACTTCGCTCCATCCTTTCCTCAACATGTCAGATCTGTATACCATTATCACATTTTAGGAAGGTGTGATTCACCCACAGGTGTGAGGTTGCATACAATTGTTTCCCAGTCAGCTCTAAATGCAATAAAAACAGGACATTAAACATACTTTTAAATGACCAGCAAACTCTTTGTTTCAGCTGGAGCAGTACAAAATAAGCAAAAAGAAATGAGCCATTTCCGTCTGCTCTGAGTTAACATCTATTTTACAAGAACAGACCTACCGCATGCGTGACAGCAGGTCCTTGTATGTTGGCTGGATGGTGAGGTCCTCTTGTACACATACATCTCTGTAAAAAGGAACAAGAATCTCCTCAAAGCATCTATATACTGTATATTTTAAATCACGCTGCTACTGTGAGGCCTGGTAGTCATTTTAAAGGTTGCATAACTGAAAAACTACAACTGTAACAGATTCAGCTGGTACTAATTGCTAATTTTACATCAAAACCAGAGCCATCTAAAAATACATGACGTCCTGTTAACTTGTTTATGTTAAATAATTACTCTTATGCACAAACACACAGTCAAAACTGTACAGACACACAGCGCCGCCCTCTTAAACAGACCTGGTTTCAACACCGGAGGGGGTGAGCAGAAAGCAGCGCAGACAGCTGTAGGTGTGGCCTCCACCTTCACCTTCTGAATCACTGTCAGGGAGAGGCTTTATGATCTTCACAAAGGATTCTGGGAAAATCCCCGTCTGATTGTTCACTGTGCCCTAAAAATTAGAGAAATTGATGAGATGACAAATGGTTAGAGTCCTAGAGGATGGCATGATGAGGCCCTGATAATGAGAGAAACAAATGAAAGCAGCATGGAGGTGTAACCAGAGACACCTTTTCTTGTCTAATTATCTTCTTCATAATATGCTGCTGATGTTAGAAGCACTCAATACAACCATACAGTCTTTTTACTACACCTCATGGGTCTGTGTGTGTTTGTCTGCATAAACACACACAGACAATTTAATAAAGCATCCAGCAAACTCACACATTTACAGCAGAACAAGAGAGCCCTCATGCACTCGATGAGTTAACGGTGGGACAGCCCCGAGACCTCACTAACTCAGCGGGAACGCGCCTCAAAGTCTGTGGGTCTGTGAGTGTGGGCACTGGGATTGGGGGTGAGGAGGTTTCTCTCCGCTTTGGTGCGCTTGAAACTTTTACCCTGATGCACCAGTCTGCCAACTGGTTTTGTCATGTTTTCCACTCACAGCCACTGTGTCAACCGCTGAATGAACAGCTTTCAGTCAACTTTTAACAAGTTCTAAGTGTTGCATTAAAAAAGAAAAAACATTCTACAAGCATAGATGCAGTGTGTGTTTTGCACCATAAACAGATTAGCAGTTTTTGCCCATTATGATTTTTGGATCTCTCTAGAAAACCAGGGGCAGGATACAGTAAGTGCATCCTCCTCCTCCATCTGGTGATTCTCACTCTCTCTCCTATCATGTCAGTTTCCACCTCTTTTCTCTCTCTCCCACTCACCCACTCCCGTCTTCTCTCTCACACTTAAATTCAACACCTCACACATTTTTATTAAACACATTTTGTGACCTTTCTTTAAGTACTGTGTGACAAAGCAGAATTTCTATGACAACTATTTAGCTGGCACCAATGTTCCACTGTTGCATTTTTCTGTTGAGCAGCTAATTAAAATGATCCACCTCCCATTTTTGGATGGCAGCGACTTACACGTGCCACTTGCAGGGCGTTATAAGGACATTTTGTTCATTAGATAAGTATAAAGGAAACTGGAGCAGGCTACCTCCATACACCAGTGAAGGTACTTTGTGGACACAGTCCTGGGATGCTGAGTAGGCCATCCCAGAACCATGGCTGTTCATCTTCATCCAAGATTCTGAGAAGGCTTTCTACAAGACTTTAGACCCTGGCTGTGGGAAATCAGCCACAAAGGCATTAGTGAGGTCGGGCACCGGGTCACACTCAGTGTTCCAGTTCATCTCACAGGTGTCGGACTGGGCTACGGGGTCTGTGTAGATCACTCAAGTTCTTATACACCAAACTGCAAACATCATTTTCTTTAAAACCCCATAACCATCCAAGTACAAGTACATACATACGGTGGGTGTCTGGATACACAGATGTGTTCCCATATTTGTCAGTGGATGCATTATAGTGGACAACTATCTTATAGAAGAAACTGGAAGGAGGTGGTCATATATTCACTTGTTCAAACTGTTATAGATTCTCCCACTGTTCCATTCTTCTAATTTCTGTTTTCCTTCTCTCTCTATTCATTTATCATCCTTCTGGTTCCCTCCATTGCTCTTTCTCCCCTCTCTCTTTTCCTCACCTTCTAAAAGATCTTTCCTTCTCTCCCCCTTTACCTGGTTCTCTCCTTCACTCCTTCCTGCTCATCACCCCCATCATTTCTCTATCTCTTATCATTTCCTTGTCTTTTCCTCTCATCACTCTCCTCATTCCTCTTGTCCACCATTCCAATCCAGATGCCTCTTTCTTCCTTTTTTTGTCTCAACTCTCTCTCTCTGCCTCTTCTACATCTTTCCCATCTCTCATTCTACACCCATATTTGGCTGCCTTCCACTCTTCCATTTCTCTGTCCCTCCTTCCCTACCTCACTCTTTCTCTTCTCCCTCCCTCTCCCACTTTCACTCTGCCTCTGTTCATACCTCCAGCCAGTCTGCGTTGACTCGTCGCAGTAGGAAGATCACCTCTCCTCTCTTCAAGTTCAGCTCCGCCTTGCCGTTGCCGCGAAAGTCAAACATCGCCTGGGACACAAGCACAGACACATACAAAGAAGAAACAACACACACGAGTGAGTGAGAGGAGAGAGGGAAGAGAGAGGAGAGAGACGGACACACTCGACAGCGAGAGAAAAGACAGTGAGAGCGGACAGGTAAGATCAGCACACTTTTTACTGAAGGACAACAACTTGTGTGTGTATTTAAGTGAGAGAAAGAAAGACAGAGAGAGAAGGGATGATGGAACAGACCTTTCTTCGAAGAAGAAAAGATTTTTGAGCACAAGAGATAAATAATTCACAAAGGAGAGAAGTTTGAAGATTTTCCAAACAGATACAAGACAGAGAAACAAATTCTCATGTCTGAGAAAATATAATTAATAAAAGTAGATAAATTTGTACTTGATTAAAGATTTAAATGAAGCAATTCTGTGTGTAGGCTATATACAACATACTGGATGTTATGTTGTACATGTTGGCACTATGTTGAATATATGTGCATCTAAGTGTATGTGAAACCATATGTATGTGTGTGGGATGAGGTAAAAAACATGTATGAGTAGTTTTCAAAAGTAATACATCCTGAGGAGATGCCCCAGTACAATGCAAGTGTGTGTCTGTTTGTGTAAGTGAGAGGACTGGATGCTCACCCGTTCTGGAATAAAAGCCAGAACTGAATTTGCATTTAAAGTAGAAGTCGGTAGAGTCATTACAGATGCTTTACTCCTATTCCTATCCTTCTGCAAAGAGACTCCTCAAACTGACAAATGACAAAGATGCATACTAAAGGTACACACACGTTGTGTTTTCATCACTTCACGGGGACATTACATTAGACTTATCCTAACTTTAATCATAAGCACTACTTTAACATTAAACCAGTCTTCTTCTATAATGTAGGGAATTATGGAGCTTGCTTTTTGTCCTCATAAGGATGCTGAGTCCCCACAATGTGACTGTGTAAACAGATTTACATCCCCATAACATGAGTGATACCAGGCCACACATGCACATACATGCACATTTGTGTTAAGACAGAAAACTAAAATGGACAAAACAATAGGGGAGTGAATTACAACCACAGCAATCACAAGAGACAGTGAAGCTAAAAGACAGCCGGAGAATGAGAGCTACAATAGGTTAGTGGGAGGGAGGTGAAAGAGATGGTGAGGAAGAGGAGGAAGAGGAGGAGGAGGAGGAGGAAGAGATACAAAAAGAAAGTTAAAGTGCGGTTATGCTCGACACACACGGTGCCAGCTGTGGCGTCAACACAGAGCCGAAACATTTATACTTGTGCTTGAGGCACGCTTCAGTCGCTGCAGTCTTTTCCTAAAAGAAAGGCGTCGCTGCTGAGAAAGACATATTCTACACCACAGGAATTGTAGCAGTAGAGAAAATCTACAGGAAATACATTCTGTAGCTAACTAGCTTGTGTCATTCCAGTCCCAGTTTATTTATGCCAGTATTCCACTGCCACCAGAAACGGTCCCGTACCTGGCTTACGTGTCTTAGAAGCAGACTGGCCCTGCACTGAAGCAAGTCCCAGAATGTGCTACCGGGCCGCCTACGTCACTACATTTTGATAAGCAGAAACCCGCCATCTTTTAAAAAAAGTTAAGAAAGAAGAAAGAGATGGCAGTGCATTACAAAGAAATAAAAGGAAGCCAGTACAACAGCTATGTTTGCCAAATGCATGTAAGCGCTGTTGTGTGCCTAATGTCATTGTCCGTTCCAATCGCACAGAAGATGTCATGACATATTCTGCAACAGCACGCTGTGTGATGTAAACACCAATGTGTATTGTAGCCAGGCAGCCTGGGCCAATAGCAATGGGACAGTTTCTGGTGGCAGTGGAATGACAGCATAACTTTTGTAATGTTAAAAACAAGTATATCAGCCACTTGGGGCAGCAAACACACAGAAGAATCATCACACTGTAACAAAAACCAATCAAACAAAAAGAGAAAGAGAGTCACCAATCTCAGAATGCTCAGCATCAACCCTTTGACTTAGATTCAGCATCTGCACGCATCCTTTTCTTTGGGTATGGGTATAGGAGAGGCGGATTCACCCATGAACAATATAGGGAGGTAGCTAGTCAATGGGATTATGGTGTTACTATAGAAATAGCCTCAAAAATTGAGTTTGATATGATAAAAATGTTCAGGGTTACACCTTTAACATGTGTGCGACTACATGTGCACATGTGTTTGTGTGTGCCAGTGCGTGTGTATATCTGTGTCCACAGAAAATGAGACAGACAGAGGCCTTTGGCAGATTAATGAAGCTGGGGAGAGAGGGAGCAGGTTGGATTAACAATCCCCTGAGATTAACCGTACACTGGTGGACACACACACATGCACGTGCCATTTTTAATGCATTCTTCCAGATGCTATTTTATTATAGTGTTGAACCGCCAATGGCTGTAATTTATATATAATAAGTTGGAGGCAATAAGATAGTGTCTCCAACACAAACCCCAAATATGATGTGACAAAGCAATTCTACCTCCTTTCATCTCTTACTCTCTCCAGTCACTGTCATTGTTCCCTCTCTTTATCCCTTTACTTTAAAGGACACATATTAATCTGACATTCACATGGGTCTCCGGTGTGTGTAGAGACACACAACACATGAGAAAAGAGCAGTCACCACCTGTTTTGCTTTTTCTGTATTTGTAAAAGCCCCCGCTCAAACACATGACCAACAGCATCTTTTATTACAGGCCGAATGTTAGAAGCAGGTTAAGTGTTCGAGCTAGTAATGTTGATAAACAGTCAGAATTTATGTGAAACTTTTTTTGCCAAATTTCCTGTGAGTAGTTTGTTGGATGGTGGTAACGTTGCTTGTTTATATAGCATCATTATAACAGCGCCGCAACAGTTGGCTCAGCTCAAGAAGAGTGAACAGGTGAGACAAGTGTGAAGAGGGAAAACATCTAAACAGGGATTGAAATGTTGCAGTGACACATTAGGCGTTAGCAATTTGCTTCAGTGTGTTAAGTTGTGGAAACAGAACAGGAGGTATGTGTCAGTGCTGCATGTTAGCGATTTCTGATTGCAAGGGGAAGGTATTTAATTGAATTTTATTTTACTCTTTATTTCCCCACCAACATCATTTTCAGTTTGGTAGGAGCTGCTTGACGCGGCGAAGTTAACATTTCCTATGACATGGCAGATTTAAGATGAGCTGCATTGATTCCCATTTTTCTCTGTTGGCAGACATTGTATGTGGCTACTGGAGTAGACTGTGTTGGAAAATGACATCCTGATAATAATCCTGCCTAAAGATCAGCCACATGTTTTATCAGCAGAGGAAGCAGCTGTCAAAGAGTTTACTCAAAGGCCCTGCATAGCCATACAGGTGTTTTTAATTATTCTGGCTTTTGAGACCTCTACTGAGATTGAAGGTGGGCACCTGATTTCTTCACCAAGAAAACAAAAAAAGGTTCAGCTTGTTGGTGCAGCATAACTAAGAGTAATGCAAGAGGCCAAAATACAAGAAATCACCTGTGTGGAACCGGGACAGATGTAGACATCTGTTCAAAGTTTTTGACACCATTACTTTATGAATTAAGGAGAAAGAGCTTGATCCTGTGACTCACCATTTTTACAACATTACAGAAAAAAACATGCAGGATTAAATCAGCAACAGAGGAAATTGAGACAGCGGCCACAGCCTGAGATCTGTAATGTGTGAAATGCAAATGTCTGTGCATAGCAATAAGATCATTCTGTCTCCTTTCACTATGTATATAAACTGTAGTTTATCCAGGCAGGTACTTGGTGTTATCGTACCTCTGTACACCAGTTAAGGGATGATCTCTAAATCTAGTCACACAGCCCTTGGGTTCAAGCAGCTGCAGGAGCAATCATCCGGTACAATTAGACTCGCACCGACCCGCCTTAATGAGCTTGTTAAACCCTCAGCTCGTTAGTCTGGCAATAGGATGGTGGAAATGAGAATTGTGTTTTTTTTCTTTCCCTGACATTTAATGAAAGTGTATTTTTTCTAAGTAGATGGCCCACTTCCTAGAATGAGTGGAGTGAAGGATCACAGGAGGATATGCATGTAGTGAATATACATATAAAAATGATCACAGGATGCAGAGATTGTGTGTATCTGTGCTTTGAGAGGGTGTCTGTCTTTAGTCTTTAAGTCTTTTTTGAGTCTTATCACTAAGGCCATCTGAAGCTGTTATGGCTAAACTGTCAGAAAACAGCTGCCTTTTTAACACATCTGGGAGACATGGAGCAACTTGAGGCAATTAGATTCTACTTTATTAACATTCATTTGGAATCATGTTTCCAGTATTAACTCCCATTCTGTTTTGGTCAAAACTGTTTTCACCACTGACCTGCTAAATGTGTCTGTCTGCCATTTGGTCCTTAGCAGGTAGTGCAGAGTGGGTTTAATGGGTTCAGAGCTACAACAACTGTCTGCTGCTGTTGGAAACATGTTGATTGGAGTAATGTGATGGAACTATACAACAGATGTGAAGTGAATCAAACAGGCTGAAAAGCTGTGCAGAGATGCAGTGCTGTGTGTGTGTGTGTGTGTGTGTGTGTGTCACTGTGACTCCCCTTTCACACTAAAGCCATTTGATTTTCTGTTTACATACATGACACTGCTGGACTTGAATCTTCATACCTCCACAGTATCAAACCTGCTAAAAGTACGGTTACATCACAACAATGGCTACAGGAGACATTTCATTCCTGAGTTGGATGATCCTACATTATTTCTTCCAGGCGAGAAGCACTAGGTGTACCTGCACATCAGCTTTTTTTTTTTCTTGGGCAGGTCTTTATCTAAAATAAGATCTAATTCTGCTTTGATGGCTCTTGCTGCAAGAGAAGAAGGACTCAGCCTCATCCGATTACAATCGGCTTGATTTCCAATTTTCTGTCTCTTTTCTATCCTTTATCTATTACTGCTTCTTTGTCTGTCTCCCTCCAGTTCTTCATATCAGACCCTCTAGCTAGCGTATTATTATTAAAAGTTCACGCTAACCAGGAGCCTGTCCCATTGACCTTGTTTGAAGCTCATTGTGCTACAGCCAATAACAATTACTCATCATGTTGTTTGGAACTAAGCCTGAGCTAATACTAAGTGGAGTAGAATGAGGTGTTGTGGCGTAAATGCTAACACTTCCACCTGCTCTACTCTGACAAACGCCTGCCCTCTCCTCTTATCCATCAGGCTCAGAGCAGCCATTGCACTGAAAAAAACACACAGCAGGACATGCACAAACACACACATACACACAGAGGAGCACTCACTTTTCCCTGAGAGAAAGAGCTAAAATAAATGTTGAGTAGGCTGGCAGCTTCGTGAGTAGAGTACACCAATGTTTTACTTCTGTGTGGGAGAGAGGGGAGGCAGAGAGATGGGGGGGAGTAAAATGGAGTTGTTTCTCTTAGTTTGGCAATAAAAGACCACTGAAGTGTGCAGAGAGAGAGAGACTGTATTGTGTGTGGTTGTTTTGAAGCTTAATGCATCTATTTCTGTGTAGTGTGAGGTTAGGAAATGTTAAACACTTTTACAAGGAGGCCACACACACACACACACACACACACTCTCTCTCTCTCTCTCTCTCTCTCTCTCTCTCTCTCTCTCTCTGTCAAACTGAAAAAAAATCCCCAGTTTACCAAGTCATTTCTGTTCATAACCAACTTCTGAAAACCTTATTTTCTGGATTAATTGATAAATCATTTGATCTATAAATCATGAAACAAAAATTTCTAAGTCCAGTTTTTGTCAAGTTGTTGCCCCAAAAAACCAAGATGTTCAGTTTACAATGATGGAAAAACAAAGAATCTCACATTTTTGACTATTTTCGCCCACAAGATGACAAAGAAATAATTGAATAATTTTCTGACTAAACAATTAATCATTTTAGTTCAAATCAACTTGTATCAACAGTTAGTTTTTAAATAAATAAAAGAATAAGGCAGAATGCCCCTGAGCCATCTTGGACTCGTCCATCACCCAAGCTGAAGTCACTGAGGTAGTCAAGAAGCTTCTCGGTGGCAAGGCACCGGGGGTGGATGAGATTCGCCCTGAGTACCTTAAGCCTCTGGATGTTGTTGGGCTGTCTTGGCTGACACGCCTCTGCAACATCGCATGGCAGTTGGGGACAGTGCCTCTGGACTGGCAGACCGGGGTGGTGGTCCCTCTTTTCAAGAAGGGGGACCAGAGGGTGTGTTCCAACTATAGGGGGATCACACTCCTCAGCCTCCCCGGGAAAGTCTATGCCAGGGTACTGGAGAGGAGAATTTGACCGTTAGTCGAACCTCGGATTCAGGAGGAACAACGCAGTTTTTGTCCTGT